>NC_047113.1:33982767-34226420 GCF_902500255.1 Thalassophryne amazonica
CAGACTCAGAAACAACTGGAGACGCAGGCCAACAGACAGACAGAAATACAGACCGACAGATAGACAGGCCACAGGAGACATCAGACTCGGACAGCAACTTAGTAGATTTACCGACAGAAGAACCACAGGAAGTACAACCCAGACAAAGCACAGATACACCACACATCCCTAGTGACAGCTCATCTAGTGACGGCTCACTCAGTAGCACATCTAGTAGCACATCTCAACAGTCATCAGAGCAATGATTAAGGAATTATTCAAGGGATTGACAATACTACTGGTGGTCAGTATGGGAGAAAATAGACATCCAAAACATACAACGGACTGTGCCGTGGCCATGGCCGCAATAGCAGCTAAACAAGGCATTCTAAACACAGGAAAAACATATAATTTGGTATACATTAAATCAAAAGCCTACAAGAACATAGGAATACAGGGAAAGCTGGGGGATTACATATTAGGCGAAGCCATTAGCATCAAATGTGAAGAGGAGGGAACACTCAACATAGAGGTAATTTGTGATAAAGGAGGATGCAGGGAAACCAAGCAAGACGTAACTGTTACAGTACATGAAGCCACAAAATGGGTAAAAATCAAACCAAGGAAAAAGAGGACAATTAGAAGCCTAGAAACAAGCAGTCACTTAGGGAGATGGGATCCCAGGACAGACCTAGCCCGCACACAAGGGTTGAAGACCAATTTATTTTACCAATGGTTGAAATTTTCGGCTAGGCAGATCAGTGATCAGTCACCGGAAAGGTGTGATACCTCAGGCTAAACCCCTACCTGATATCAACAACTGTTATAGGAGCCCCCAACATAACTCAGACCAAGCAGAATGCTATACACAATGTGTTATGAAAATGGCAGTAGGTGATGAAAAATATGCTGCCGACAGTAAACTTTGTCCAGTGCCTCTAAGTACAGAATGAACCGTTCCACCTATGATTAAAATAGAGAAAGGGATGATACACCCATTCTGTATAGCTAAAGGCTTAGTAGCACAATACATAAGCGATTGGCAGGTAGGGACGACCCAGCCAAAACACCACATACAGTGTATGCAAAAGCAGCAAGAATACAAACCGGCCAAAACAGCATGGAACATTACCGTCTGTCGCACCCTGCCAGCAGCAGGCATACAGTGTGAACAAATAGTACCGGCCACAGGGGGGTCTGTAATTGGACTGAATCTCACCCATGCTTCATGGGTATCTACTCCAAATTTAGCTAAGGGAACGGTACCCTTAGCTGACATCTTTTGGATATGCGGACAAAAAAGGAAACTCCTGTCATCGCTGTCCCCGAATTGGAAAGGCCTTTGTGCTCCTGTGATGCTTACAGGAGCAATAACAGTAATTGAAATGCCAAATGCAATACAACCCATGCCACAGAAACTTTGTAAGAAAAGAGGAATAATGACGTTTAAAACAGACTACAACATCACAATAAGAAACGGGATACCAGAAGGGATACTCCGACAATTAGAAGCCATAGACAGTAGCAGAGTTAAAGCAGATGAAGACGCGGATAAATGGGGATGGGCATTGGCTCTGTTCGGGGTTACTCCAAAAATCCGTTCTAGGTTCCAGGAGGTGCAGTGGATTAATTACTTGTGGTATAATCAACAAAGATATTTGAATTGGACATTGGCAGCTGTAGGAGCCTTAACCGAACAACTGCACGCCACCTCGCTAATGACAATGCAAAATAGATTAGCTATTGAGATGATGATGGCTGATGAACAAGGAGTTTGTATTATGATCAAAGCCACCGAATGTTGCACAGCTATTCCCATGCGTACAGGGGAAGATGGAAATTTGACAGAGCTCTTAATCACACTTGAAGAGATGCAACAGGAACTATTAAGTAACTCCATAGGAGGGAGAAATGAAACTGACGATTCTGGATACGTTGTAGGGAATGGAATGAATATTGGCCCACTATTTTCACTGTTTGGGACTCTAAGGAGAGGGTGGATATCATGGAAAGACTGGTTATATCAGATAGGTGTAATCTTGGCACTAACAGGGGTGGCGGTCTTGCTGGTAATATGTTGTGGTATTCCCTTGATAAAATTTCTGGTCAATAAATTGATTTCATCCACAGTAGGACAGCTCCCACTGTTAGCCATCCGAGCCCTGGAAGAAAGCACAAACGAAACAGACAGAGAACCAGAATATATGGAAATGGATGAAATACCAATTATCCTCCCCGACAGCCCCCAGCTCCCTAATATTGTGGCGTATACCCCAGATAGGGAGGACTGGGATGGACCGTGCTTGGTGATATTGTAGACGAGGAAGAAGACATGCACGCACATTTACATTCACACACATGCACCCACAAAAATGAGGGATAGGATAGACAATATCTGAAAGAATGACATGGAGCTGTAATAATGAACGTATATGTATATTACTAGGACACAGGAGTATGGCTGAGAGACCAGACTCCCCTGATCAGGGACCTATGCCTGATCTGCCTCTATCAAGTCTGATTGGACTCTCAGAACTGTTTGGAGAAGAGGATATACAGGAGGGATGGTCGAGACATGATTGGTCACCACAGCCGCCATCCATCCAGCAGCTAAACCAGTTGGCAACAGAAGGATCTTCATCGTTCCAGCACCTGGCGATGACGGCTTCACAGAATCTGCCTGCAGCAAGAGTCGGCCCAAGGACTCCACCATCACCTGAAGGACCTTTTGGACTCAGGAACACACCCCTTCCGCAGATGCCATGGAGACAGTCACATGTGCCAGTGGCAATGATACCCTCCAGGGGAGGCAGCCAAGGTCGGCCATATGCAGCAACCGCCCGAGTGCATCCTAGACCCAATTCACTGCTAGGACCTGTCCCCAGCTTTCCACCCCCAAGGCAGGAGAGATATTCCGATCAGCCCAGTACCTCTGGAGGAGGATCAGCAGGGGTGGACCTTAGTCGAACTCACCGACCAGGACAGAGGGGAGCTTTGTACAGGCTGCTAAATGCCCAGAGTGTCCCAGCCACTTGCCCGAGCGACATCAGCAATACTCCCCCCACACACGAAATGCCTTCCCCCTTGTACTTCCTGTCCCCTGGACTGCACAACCTTAATCTGGTCATGGTCACCCCACAGGACATGGCAATCTTGGTTCGAGAGCTTTGTCTTCCACAAGAGTCTGTTCCAAAAACCTTGGAGCAGCTCCTGCCCCTCACAAATCACATTCCCCATGGGCTATTTGAGGAAATCATGCCACAACTGAGTCAGACAGCTGCATACCTGTTAAGGATACACCGTGACAATGCCAACATCTCTTGTGCTCAGGAGGGCCTCCATACTCAACTGTGTGGTCTTCAGTCTAGTATGGACATGCTAGCCAGCATGATGGAGCATATGGAAAGGGAACAGCTAGGGCTGGCCACCACCACCCTGAATGTGGGCAAGAATTCTCTGGGGGCCCTGTACAACCTGGCCAAGCAGCACAAGGAGCTGGAAAGATCCATCAGAGAACTGCACGACTGTCTGAAAGCCAGAATTCCTGATCCTTCCCCCACTACCCCTGAAAGGCTAACCTCCCCATATTCCCCAACTTCTCCCAAAACTTCAGACGCTGAGTAAATGCTGAGGAGCGCGGACTGACGTAATGGCACTGAACACGGACTATGATCTTAGTTCTTGAGTTTGAATTGCGGACTGGTTTCAGAAATCTGAGTGTAAATAAAAACAAAGAAGGATATATGTTAGTAACGAAGGTCGGGTAAATGTCTGTCCTTACCATCATCTGCGTAACACAGATAAAGCTAAATGCGTACACATAGATATCACATTGCAAAGTTATAAAAAGGGGACCCTTACACGGCGTGTTTGTAGATTTAGTAGTAAAGATGCACCATAGGGACCCCTTTTTCTTAAATTATAGCATGCCTCAAGAGACATGCATCGCCTAAATTTGGCGTCTGGCCAAAAAGGGCATTAGAAAACAAGCTGAAAAAGAAGAAAAACAAAGTGGAGAATGTTGAGAAATGGCCTATAATGAAAACCATTATATGATTGACTAAGGCAAATGACTTAAGGACGGACATGAAGGGAAACCATTTATGGTGTTTATCATTTAACTAGACATAGCTGCGCTAACCTTAGAATAGTTTCTTGATTGGTTGACTAAATAGTGGTAACGTAGGGGTTATTTGATGCATTTAAATAATAAATGTGTGACGCTTTAACAAAATAATATGTAGAACCAAGTATAATGGGTTGGAGCCTCTGGTTGAGTGAGACAATAGATGCCAGAAGATGATTGGTTGCACTGATGTCAATGTAAAGCCTTTGCTTTGCCATGATTAAGAGGTTGCTGTAACTTGTTTTATGTGGCCATTTTAAGTGCCTTGAATTACACCAAAACTCAATGTTTGAATGTCACCTTGCGTTGATATAATCCAGCTAATTGATCTCCTTGTGCCTTAGTATGTAGGTTCACCTGCACTTAAATATATTTACCGTGTGAAGTATCACTGATATTCATATCCGCACCAGAGTTATCAGTAATTCGAGTGATGTGTTTTTCTTTTTTATTGCAATGCACAAATGAGGATGTCTTGTCAGTAAACAACCCAAGAGTATAGTTGATGTAATGGGACTCTTTCGAGTCCCAGAGGAGGGACTGTAGAAGAATTTTTAGGTCCTTATTTGAACTATGATGAACTATCAAGTGTCCTGATCCGAACTGTATGTCCTCTGGTTGAACTAGCAGGTGTTCAACCCAAAAAAAGGGGCTCTATTAGTCATTCAGTCTGTCAGGGGCTTTCCAAGGCCTCTTAGGTGCTTTCCCGCAGGCCACGTGCGAGGGGCCTCGGGCCAGCTGCACCTGTGGCTGAGGCCACGTGCGGGGGGCCTCAGGCCAGCTGCACCTGTGGCTGAAGGTCTTTTAAAAAAAATCAGTTGTAAATCCTTCACGTTTTAATGGGAGCATTTGTCACATTGAAATAATGGCCTAACACCTGCTTAGGGTTCACTAGAGGACGCTTCCAATAGAAAACCATGTCTTGGGAATGAAATAAATAAAAAAGTCGAAGGAGGAGCGATGCCCGCGGGTCTCCAATAAATAGATGAGCGCGGTTGTCACATATTCAGTCTCTCTAGAGGACTCAGTTTGTCTAAGCTCTGTGTCGAAGGCTTAAATAAACTTAAAAACTCTGTGCATTTTATCTTGCTTAAGGCTGAATTATTCTAAAGTGTTGTGTCCTTTTCTAGCATATCACTTGCAATTAGTTTGTGTTATCTAAAAGACGACATCCCGAGAAGACTAAAGACGAACCACGACAAGAATTTTAAATTCTATTCTAGAATTAACAGGAAGCCAATGAAGAGAGGCCAATATGGGTGAGATATGCTCTCTCCTTCTAGTCCCCGTTAGTACTCTAGCTGCAGCATTTTGAATTAACTGAAGGCTTTTCAGGGAACTTTTAGGACAACCTGATAATAATGAATTACAATAGTCCAGTCTAGAGGAAATAAATGCATGAATTAGTTTTTCAGCATCACTCTGAGACAAGACCTTTCTAATTTTAGAGATATTGCGTAAATGCAAAATAGCAGTCCTACATATTTGTTTAATATGCGCTTTGAATGACATATCCTGATCAAAAATGACTCCAAGATTTCTCACAGTATTACTAGAGGTCAGGGTAATGCCATCCAGAGTAAGGATCTGGTTACCAGAGTAAGGATCTGGTTAGACACCATGTTTCTAAGATTTGTGGGGCCAAGTACAATAACTTCAGTTTTATCTGAGTTTAAAAGCAGGAAATTAGAGGTCATCCATGTCTTTATGTCTGTAAGACAATCCTGCAGTTTAGCTAATTGGTGTGTGTCCTCTGGCTTCATGGATAGATAAAGCTGGGTATCATCTGCGTAACAATGAAAATTTAAGCAATGCCGTCTAATAATACTGCCTAAGGGAAGCATGTATAAAGTGAATAAAATTGGTCCTAGCACAGAACCTTGTGGAACTCCATAATTAACCTTAGTCTGTGAAGAAGATTCCCCATTTACATGAACAAATTGTAATCTATTAGATAAATATGATTCAAACCACCGCAGCGCAGTGCCTTTAATACCTATGGCATGCTCTAATCTCTGTAATAAAATTTTATGGTCAACAGTATCAAAAGCAGCACTGAGGTCTAACAGAACAAGCACAGAGATGAGTCCACTGTCTGAGGCCATAAGAAGATCATTTGTCACCTTCACTAATGCTGTTTCTGTACTATGATGAATTCTAAAACCTGACTGAAACTCTTCAAATAGACCATTCCTCTGCAGATGATCAGTTAGCTGTTTTACAACTACCCTTTCAAGAATTTTTGAGAGAAAAGGAAGGTTGGAAATTGGCCTATAATTAGCTAAGATAGCTGGGTCAAGTGATGGCTTTTTAAGTAATGGTTTAATTACTGCCACCTTAAAAGCCTGTGGTACATAGCCAACTAATAAAGATAGATTGATCATATTTAAGATCGAAGCATTAAATAATGGTAGGGCTTCCTTGAGCAGCCTGGTAGGAATGGGGTCTAATAGACATGTTGATGGTTTGGATGAAGTAACTAATGAAAATAACTCAGACAGAACAATCTGAGAGAAAGAGTCTAACCAAATACCGGCATCACTGAAAGCAGCCAAAGATAACGATACGTCTTTGGGATGGTTATGAGTAATTTTTTCTCTAATAGTTAAAATTTTATTAGCAAAGAAAGTCATGAAGTCATTACTAGTTAAAGTTAAAGGAATACTCGGCTCAATAGAGCTCTGACTCTTTGTCAGCCTGGCTACAGTGCTGAAAAGAAACCTGGGGTTGTTCTTATTTTCTTCAATTAGTGATGAGTAGTAAGATGTCCTAGCTTTACGGAGGGCTTTTTATAGAGCAACAGACTCTTTTTCCAGGCTAAGTGAAGATCTTCTAAATTAGTGAGACGCCATTTCCTCTCCAACTTACGGGTTATCTGCTTTAAGCTGCGAGTTTGTGAGTTATACCATGGAGTCAGGCACTTCTGATTTAAAGCTCTCTTTTTCAGACGAGCTACAGCATCCAAAGTTGTCTTCAATGAGGATGTAAAACTATTGACGAGATACTCTATCTCACTTACAGAGTTTAGGTAGCTACTCTGCACTGTGTTGGTATATGGCATTAGAGAACATAAAGAAGGAATCATATCCTTAAACCTAGTTACAGTGCTTTCTGAAAGACTTTTAGTGTAATGAAATTTATTCCCCACTGCTGGGTAGTCCATCAGAGTAAATGTAAATGTTATTAAGAAATGATCAGACAGAAGGGAGTTTTCAGGGAATACTGTTAAGTCTTTAATTTCCATACCATAAGTCAGAACAAGATCTAAGATATGATTAAAGTGGTGGGTGGATTCATTTACATTTTGAGCAAAGCCAATTGAGTCTAATAATAGATTAAATGCAGTGTTGAGGCTGTCATTCTCAGCATCTGTGTGGATGTTAAAATCGCCCACTATAATTATCTTATCTGAGCTAAGCACTAAGTCAGACAAAAGGTCTGAAAATTCACAGAGAAACTCACAGTAACAACCAGGTGGACGATAGATAATAACAAATAAAACTGGTTTTTGGGACTTCCAATTTGGATGGACAAGACTAAGAGTCAAGCTTTCAAATGAATTAAAGCTCTGTCTGGGTTTTTGATTAATTAATAAGCTGGAATGGAAGATTGCTGCTAATCCTTTGCCTCGGCCCGTGCTACGAGCATTCTGGCAGTTAGTGTGACTCGGGGGTGTTGACTCATTTAAACTAACATATTCATCCTGCTGTAACCAGGTTTCTGTAAGGCAGAATAAATCAATATGTTGATCAATTATTATATCATTTACTAACAGGGACTTAATGTTGTGTGTGGGCCGCCAGAAGAGGAGGTACTGCTGGCCCACCACCAGTGGGCGCCCTGCCTGAAGTGCGGGCTTCAGGCACGAGAGGGCGCTGCCGCCACGGACACAGCCGGGGGTGACAGCTGTCACTCATTATCTCTTGACAGCTGTCACCCATCTACTCAACATCATCTCACTCCATAAAGACCAGACGTCATCTCCACCTCGTTTCCGAGATATCGTACTACATTGGAGGTAATATCCTCAGCCATTTGTGTTACTTATAAGCTGTATATTGTGTGTTTGCGGGAGTACCGGCCCCTCTTCCTGTGGAGGCTGAGTGAGTGCAGGACGGCACTCTTTTCCTCTGAGGGATCACTGTAAATTCATCAGCGTATTGAGTGAGAGGTGGAGGTGGCATTCCCACCGTTGTTGTTACTGGGTGTGCACACACCTACACTTGACTGTCTTTGTTCTCGCCAGCAGTACCAGATCCGACAGTCGGGGACGGTGATCAACTGGGAATTCGGGACTTGGCGGCTCCAGTATTCACCAGGTTCGGTGGCGGCGGAAATCGTGTGGTTCCGGCTCTTCTCAGGACAGACGTCTTCTATCCTCGAGCCTGCCCACACATCACCTTTGTGATTTGACTGTAATTATATTCTGAGATTGTCTGTATTTCGGTGTGCACATTTCACAACATTAAATTGTTACTTTTTGGCTCATCTATTGACCGTTCATTTGCGCCCCCTGTTGTGGGTCCGTGTCACTACACTTTCACAACACTTAGAAGAGAGAGACCTAATGTTTAATAGACCACATTTAACTGTTTAGTCTGTGGTGCAGTTGAAGGTGCTATATTATTTTTTCTTTTTGAATTTTTATGCTTAAATAGATTTTTGCTGGTTATTGGTGGTCTGGGAGCAGGCACCATCTCTACGGGGATGGGGTAATGAGGGGATGGCAGGGGGAGAGAAGCTGCAGAGAGGTGTGTAAGACTACAACTCTGCTTCCTGGTCCCAACCCTGGATAGTCACGGTTTGGAGGATTTAAGAAAATTGGCCAGATTTCTAGAAATGAGAGCTGCTCCATCCAAAGTGGGATGGATGCCGTCTCTCCTAACAAGACCAGGTTTTCCCCAGAAGCTTTGCCAAATATCTATGAAGCTCACCTCATTTTTTGGACACCACTCAGACAGCCAGCAATTCAAGGAGAACATGCGGCTAAACATGTCACTCCCGGTCCGATTGGGGAGGGGCCCAGAGAAAACTACAGAGTCCGACATTGTTTTTGCAAAGTTACACACCGATTCAATGTTAATTTTAGTGACCTCCGATTGGCGTAACCGGATGTCATTACTGCCGACGTGAATTACAATCTTACCAAATTTACGCTTAGCCTTAGCCAGCAGTTTCAAATTTCCTTCAATGTCGCCTGCTCTGGCCCCCGGAAGACAATTGACTATGGTTGCTGGTGTCGCTAACTTCACATTTCTCAAAACAGAGTCGCCAATAACCAGAGTTTGATCCTCGGCGGGTGTGTCGTCGAGTGGGGAAAAATGGTTAGAAATGTGAACGGGTTGGCGGTGTACATGGGGCTTCTGTTTAGAACTACGCTTCCTCCTCACAGTCACCCAGTCGGCCTCCTTTCCCGGCTGCTCGGGATCTGCCAGAGGGAAACTAACGGCGGCTAAGCTACCTTGGTCCGCACCGACTACAGGGGCCTGGCTAGCTGTAGAATTTTCCACGGTGCGGAGCCGAGTCTCCAATTCGCCCAGCCTGGCCTCCAAAGCTACGAATAAGCTACACTTATTACAAGTACCATTACTGCTAAAGGAGGCCGAGGAATAACTAAACATTTCTCACCCAGAGCAGAAAAGTGCAGGAGAGACAGGAGAAGCCGCCATGCTAAACCGGCTAAGAGCTAGTAGCTGCGCTAAGCTAGCGGATTCCTAAAAACACACAAAGTGAATAATGCGTAAATAATTTAGAGGTGATTCAGCAGATTCAGCACGGTGATACACCGTGAAACAAATCGTTATCTAGTTAACTAGATCAATCTAACTGCGCAGATTAAACAGCTAACAGATACAGCAAAACACCGCTGTGCTCCGGAACAGGAAGTGATACAATACCACAGTGAGAGCCAACCACCAGGATCCACCTGGCCAGTGCGCCCTCTGGAGCCCGAAAGGTGCCAACAGGCAGGGCGCCCTCTGGTGGTAGGCCAGCAGTACCTCCTCTTTGGCGGCCCACACAACAGATCCAGCGATGAGGCCAAGGTCTTGAAATGGAAAGCAGGTTTGAGTTATGGTTTTGCTTTAAAAATAAAATGATTGTGGATAGAATAACTACATTAATGTAAACTCTTAAAATGTACAAAGTGATATATAACACATATCTGTTCATTTTAAAATAATGCACTAATTCTCAAGATTTGAACATTAACAAACAGATACCCAGAGGGGATTATGGGTAACTAAGCTTCCGCTCATACTGATTGGTTGATTCATTCATTCTATGTAAAAACCAACAGAAGTTGGTGTTTACAAATAAATGTGATTTTGTAAAATATGGCATTTTTTTTCATTTGTATATAAAAAAAGAAAAATTTTCAAGATCCCGCTAGACAGCGCATAAGCGCACATGTGATGACATCACAACTCTTGCCGGTTAGGGGGCCGAGGTTTCTTTCAATAACAAGAACTGTCAAAAAACTTTCTTGTGTGTGGTTGGAGTTGTGTGGCGCTAGGATCACACAAAGGATTCTGGGTAAAATGTGCCTCGGCTAACACTGATTGGTTTGACTCATACATTATTGTAAACCAACACGTTAATGTGAGGTGTGTCGTGTGTTGGTGTTTACAGATAAATGTGCTTTGGTAAAACATTCCATTTTTTATTTGTAAAAAAAAAGGCATTTTCAAAAAAAAAAAAAAAAAAAAGGCCAAGTTGTAATTAGATAATCGTCTGATATAACCTGTGTCAAAAATAAATAATAGAACACTGCCATGATCTACTGGTGCCAGACATTCAGTACTTAAGCTGGGTTTACACTGTGCGGGTTTTGGCCCTTTTCAGCTGATTTTTCATTCGTGTGAGAATTTTTGGATTGCACCGAGTTTCAGGTTAATCGCGCATCCTGCATCGTTTAGTATACATGGAGTAACGAGCTGCGATTAACATCTCATGACCACCTCCTGAATGCCAATCATATGGTCGAATGAAAAGCAAACCTGTTTGATATTATTCTGGTCGGCCGTCGTGAGGGTATCCTGCTGCTGAAGCGCTACAAGCATCCAACCTCTCGCACTGTCCATGTGCAAACACCGCAGACCTGTCTTGTAATTTTTTTTTTTTCTTTTGCTTTGTTTTTTTTTTTACTTTGATGTCTCCCATCGAGAGTTTTTGGAAATTAAGTTTGAAAAAAAGCTTCTGTTTACATTTTGCTTCTGGAAACACGAGTCCGATGTGTGGTTTTTGAACGTACAATGTGTGTGAGAACATAAATCGTGCGCTCTGAACTTTGACACTGTGCAGTTCTGTGGTACAGCTGAGCTGGAACTGAGTACAGTGATTGAAAATATCAGCCTAGCTTCAGTTTGAATACTGCCATGAACACTACTGGCCAGTAGATGACAGCAGAGACCGTGAAAACTTGCCAAAACAAAATTCCAGATAATCCGTGTCTGCTACATTTAAGATGCGTGGAATTTAACAAACGCAAACACAATAACAACATCTAGAAACCCAGAGAATATATTCACGAGATTTTTATGTACTATAGTTTAATGCTGTTGTCTGTCGAGCCTGAACAGATTGTCTGAAATGCATTTGTCCTGTCGTGAACTTACTGGGATTACCCTATCCTACCCATAATGCACTGCTGGGCTGGGTTAAAAGAAATTAATTTTTTTGTGACTAATTCTCCTTTGCCTGCAGAGGATAGAGCAGTTTCTTCTACAGGCAGCTCTCTTCTGTTTGCAGAGGGTAGGACTATACATCTGATATGAAACATTTAACAGGTAGGTGCTCAACTGATTTTAAATTTTAAAAATGTTTGTAGCTGTTCAGCTTTGTTTTCTACGTTAACGGTCTAAAAATTATCGGAGGAAAATTTATCGGAAGATAATTAGTCTGATAATGGCTTTTAAAGTTATCTGAAAAGATAATCCGATAATGAAAACATTATCTTAGATAATTATTGGATTATTGGAACTGTGCCCACCACCGGATCAGAGCTTCTCAAATGCATTTCTCCTGTCATGAACTTTTACCCATAATGCACTGCGCACACACCATGTCCACATTAAAACCTTCAAAATTCGTGCATTACTTTAAAACTAAAACATATATCTGATATTTTCACTTTCATAAAACTTCAGACGTGACGTTAATTTAAATAACTTGTCCGAAATTAGTTTGGTTAAAATTGTAACCATGAGTTAAAACTATGCCTCGATGACTTGGGTGCTATTGCCAGTGTATTTGTATGGGGTCAAAAGAAATGAGTTTTCTTTTTTCTAGGACAGAGTAGTTTATTCTGGAACCAGCTCTTTTCTGTTTGTAGAGGATAGAACTGTGCATCTGCTACAAAGAACTGCGTATGCAAAAATGTTAGCAGTCTAAAAATTATCGGACCAAAGTTTATAGGAAAGTAATTGGTCTAATGATGGTTTTCAAAGTTATCTAAAAAGCTAATCCAATAATGAAAACATTATCTTCGATAATTAGCAGTTAGCGGATTTGTGGAACTGTGCCCACCATTGACCATGGGTCATTTATAGAGGAACAGATGGATCATATTTGTATTGCTTGCTTGATAAATGCAGTGTTTTTATATGGTGTGTGATTTTAATTTATTTTGTAATACTTGTTGTCCTTCCTGATATGAGGCAGATTCCCACAGCTTTCAAAGAGCAGCTCTGTAGCTCAGTGTTGAAGTCTCTGACTGGCAATCAGAGCTTTTGGATGGCGCGAGTTTGCGTCCATTGGGTAATTTTATTTATTTTTTCCACATAAGCGACGCGATGTGGTCCCACAGGTACCAGCTGGTTTTTTATATTTCCTCTGCATGCGATGTGCTGCAGCTGGTACTGTGTGTTCCTGCCAGATAGACATTGGCGCATGAATGAACTCTTGCACTGGGTTCGTGCATGCCTGCCCGTCGGCATGATGTTTGGTGGTGCGCTTATTTCGAATTATTTGGCGCTGTTTCGCCGTTGTCGTCCAAACGCTTCCAAACTTTGCATTATGTGTGAAGGGGCTCTGAATGTATTTTTACCGTGTATATGACAAGAAACATCTTGATTTTATTTTGCACGGGCTCTCTTTGACTCACCATATGGATAAGTCCAACATGCACCCTCCATCATATTGTCACAACAACCAGATGTTTTCCCTCACCATCTGACAAGGAAGTCCACTGTTTTTAGCTTTAGTTTGTAACTCAGAGCTGACCCTAAGACTAATCCTACTGTCAGGATTCGGCCCATTCACCTTCTGTGTCATCCATTTACCTTCTGTGTTTTATCATCTTGGTTATGCTCCGTTTATGATTAGTTTTGTTTAATTTATTTTCTTTGTATCACCTGGTTGCCATGTGTTTAGTTTTGTCTTTGTTCCTGTCTGGCCTGTAGTTTGTTTTTCTTTATTGCTCATTGTAATGCATTTGTATTCTTTTACTCATGGTCCCTTTAGTTACTTCCATCTCAGTTAAGTTTTTGTTTATCACATTTATTGCTTTATGCTGTAGTCACTGGTTTTGGTTGGTATTTATCTTCAGTGTTTTCTTCTGGTTATGTACCTTTAGTTATTTATTGCTTTCTCTGATTATTAATTATTCTGTGTTGTCCTTCATTGTATTCTTTTGTCACTGGTTTAGTTTTGTGTCTTTTATTTTTCTGGTCATCTTGTAATCGGTTATGGCATTTACTTTCATACTGTATCTGTATCAGTTCTGTTCTAGTTTCGACTTTGCTTTTTATTTTCGTGTGTTTGCACTCTAGTGTTTGCACTAGTTAAATAGTTCAGGTAAAATCCCGCTAAATTAACAAACTCCGCCATCTACTGTTGGAACGCGGTAACTGCATCAGGTAATAAAGGCAAAGGATTATGGGTAATCCTCAGTGCAAAGGAGGGTTCACCATGAGGTAGCGTGTCTCTGACTGTCTGTGGATAAATTCATCTTAACTCATTTGGTGCTGGAGCTAAGATGGTTTTCTTTGGTTGAATCTTGTTTATTTGACAGTATTTTCGCCACGTTTTAGTGAAGTCAAGAGATCGTTTTAGATATTTTATTGCCGGTTCTCATAGCTAGCTAACACCCACATGGTACCATCTTTCCAGATGGAGAATGAGCTGTTATCCACGACTGAATTCAGTGCCTTTGTTCACCAATGCAGGTATGTTAGTGTGTAGTCCATGAGTGGGAAATTTATCAAGTATTTTGTAATATATTTTTGTACTGGTTTTATATACTAATTTGCTCTATATGGAAAATGTTTAAAACAGGTAACAGTCAAAGTTCTAAAGTGAAAACTATATTTTTATTTTAATTGGTTGCTTTGTATAAAGTCCCCGAATTTAATTTAGACAAATTCATGACATTGTATTTTATTTTCATTTTTAACTCCATGAATGCTAAATCCACTATGCGATCACAATGCCAGTGTATTTTACAGAATATTAATTATGGGTAATCCTCAGTGCAACGGAGGATTACCCATTAGACGGAGAATGAGCTGTTATCCACATGACTGAATTAAGTGCCTTTGTTCACCAATGCAGGGATGGTGAGAAATAAACTGGCTGTTACCAACACTCTGACCAGCTCCGAGATTTTCAGTCAAAGCAGGGGATATTTTGCAGAGGTCACATTGGTGCTGTGACCCGGATGGAAGTGAGGTTTACTAACTACATCTGCACAGCGACACCTGCTGGCCTCTGTTACACTCATCCCCCTAAACTCACTCCCATCCGGGTACACGGCACCATTGTAGCGGCTGCACTCTGCGTTGTGTTGTTATGACTCCGCCCATTCGCTCCCCTCGGGACGCGAACTCACGATCCTCGACACGGGAGTCAGACTCTTTAACCAGAAGGCTAAAACCCAGGGCTCTGGCCTCGTGACCAGAGAATTCTTTTTGAGCTGTTGGGAGTGAGGTTTACTAACTACATCTGCACAGCAACACCTGCTGGCCTCCGTTACACTATAGTCATTAGTTGTATTTCCCTTTATACTTTAGCCACATGGTGAGTTCTGTCTTAGTTAGGTCTCTGCCTTTTATTTTTCTGACACATGAGCACATCAGTTTGTGGTTTTCAGGTCATTTTATCTCTGTTGGTTGTGGGTGTGTCACTCACTGGCAGTTGTTTTGTCTGTCACACCCACCTGTCTTGTCTGGCCACTCCCCTTCCAGAACCTTCCCCACACCTGTTTTACATCATGCCCTGATTCCTTCTCTTGTATTTCAGCTCTCACAGTCCCTCACTTCCCTGCTAGTTTGTTGATCGTGTGTCACATCCTCGCCTTTTTGCCATTTGCCTCTCTTTTTTTTTTACCTTGCTTGTTTGTCTCGATCTCCGCCACGCCGTGAACCTGACCCCAGCATGTGAACTGAACTACGAATCTGCCTCTCATCTGTCTGTACTGCCGCCCCACTGACTGCCTTATTGTGTATCAAACCATTGCCTGTTTTTTTTGATAAAGCCTATTTTTACCTCCACACCTCAGCCTGGGAGCCTGCATCGTGTGTCCTACCATTTTCTGTGCCACGCCACACCCACTCACAACACCTACCTACAAATCTACCAAACTACAATATATAAAATATACCATTTTCTCTCATTATATAATTAAGATGAGATCAACTTTATTTATGCTGAAGGAAATTATTTAAATTGCTAAAATAAATGTATTTATTCTACAAAGTATATACCTTTAGAATTGTTACTGTAACCTTTATGTCCTAGATCACTGTTATCATTTTCACATCCTCTTTCTGAAGAACATTTCTTCCTTTTTGCTACATTCAGTCCATTTCAAGCATAAAGGCATTTGGCGTGGTGAAGTTTGAGACTTCCTTCCCCTTTTGACTCTAAAAAGTTGAATTCAGCAGCACTCTGAGTTTTATGTCAGTAATCAGACAGGAGCAGGATTTATTTCAGGTGTAAATGTTTTCAAAGGCTGAACTTTGAGCACAGATGGAAGCTGCCGTTGGATTGTTGCTGGTGATACTTGGAGTCTGTCACGGTGAGTTGATTTTCTTTTTAATATGTAGGATTTAATATTACATCAGCTTGTTTTTTTTCTCTTCAATTCTGTGACTATAGACATAGAACACATCATGTCCAGTGACAGACACACCCAAGAATTTTGTGCTTCTGTATTGTTTAACTGACTTTTTATCTGACAATATGTTTTAGAAGGAGTGTAGATATTATTTGCAGGAGCCAAACTTCATAAGACAAATACTGTTGTGGAATTAAATCATGTTTTCAGGTTCTCACAGTGCTGTATTGAATCACTGACCTTCAGTTTATTTATTGACCCTTGATTGGAATAAACTGGTTAGGAAACCTGTTGTCTGTAAAATGTCTATATTTGTGAAACGTCATTTCTTGATGGATCAGTTTAGGAAGTCATATTTGAGTTTGGTCATCAACCCTAATTTAAGAAGTGTTGAGAAGTGTACTTCTTCTTTCGGCTACTCCTGTTAGCATCACAGCAGATCATCCATTTCCATCTCACCCTGTCTCCAGCATCTTCCTCTCTCACACCAACCACCTCAATCTCACCACTCTAACTTTGTCTCCAAACTGTCCTATCTGTACTGTCCCTCTGATCATCGTCGTTGCTCTCAAAGAAAATCTTCAGCATCTTCAGCTCTGCCTCTTCCAGAATTGCCCTCCTGTCTGTCTGTTAACTCCAGACAGCCTCTAAGTCTTACCACTTAGCTGTCCTCACTGCTGTTTTTTAAAGCTTTCCCTTGATGTGGACTATGGTAAATGTTTGTAAAGACTTGTGCTCTACGGCATCGTTGCCTGACGGAAGAGCCAGAAAATACAAAATCACCAAACACCTGGAGCCTTTACAGTGTTGTTTATGTTTTTAAGATGATGAGATTTGGTCGGTAATTCCTGAATATGATCAACACAAACAGGTAAAGCAGAGTTCAAATTTGCCAGACATAACGAAAAAATGGAAAGGTGGCAGAATCAGAGTGAAGTATTTTATCAAAATGCAAAATGTGTTGTGTTTGCACATGGAAATTGAGAGGAATATTCATGAAATCTCACACTTATACATAATGTTGTATGGAATGAGTCATGAGAATATGTTGGCTTTCACTGAGGAAGATGAGTTGTATGAAAGCAGTGATTCTGACAGGTGAGAAGGTGGTCTCCAGAACAGAATCGAGAACTGAACCTCTATAGCCTGGAACTCTGTCTGAGTCTGTAGACCAGGGCCCGTATCCTCGGTGCATCTCAAAGTCCTCTCAAAGAGCTCCTAACTTAGCCTAAAATATCCTGGCAAGGACTCCCAGCCTCAGAGAGATCCAAGAGGTGTCTGAAAGTAACTCTGGGCAAGGAGTTGACAGAAACTCCTATCTTATGGCCCCTTTACACAGAGTGCAAAGTTTGGATGGTGTTTGGATGAAAACGGCGAAACAGCGCAAAACATTTCAAAATTAGCACACGAAACATCGTACCAACGGGCCAAGTGCACCCTTTTGAAGCCAAAACAGCAAAAATAAATTTCGACAAAAAATAAAAAAATAAAAAAATCCTATGGCAGTAAATACCATACTGCACTACCCCCACTTCAAGCAGAATTTTGTGTGGCATGGTGTGTGTGTGTGTGTGTGTGTGTGTGTGTGTGTGTAACAGAGTGCCTCATTGAGACAGAACACTATACTGTGCAAAATATGACTGACATGACATAATACTGACGATAATGTAATACAGTTCACTGTAAATCTTTTGAAAAGGCACTTGATTGTTTCAGAGACGCTTTTCATAGATGAACATCACTTTGAGCAGATGAGATGAATTCATTAGTGAAATCATCTGCTGGAGTCAGTGCTGCATAGAAAACCTGCCCCCTCTTGGCCCTTTCTGGAACACTTTGGGCACCGCTGCCTTACAGCCTGCTGGGTGGCTCGGTGGTCCTGTTCTTCTTCTTTTTTGTCTTCTTACCCTGCACCAGAACAAACGGTTTGATCAAATCACAAAAAGACGTCTCACTCTGATCATGAATTCTTAAAGTCCTGTGCAGTGATGGTAACATGATGCCACATGTGTGAGCTGAATGTGAGCAGGTTGTACTCACGTAGCTGTCTTTGAACGTCCAGTGGGGGTGCAGCTGGGAGTGGAGGAGCTTTTCTGCTTTGGCCTTTTCAGAGTATCTGGATTTTTCCTCCCGTGTCATATTTTTCCACTGTGGACAGAAGACATGATACTATCAGTGATCTCACACACACACACACACACAGAGGAGGATCCACACTTACCAGCTCTCCCAGAATCTTATTCACGTGGCAGCTATCTTTGCATTTATGCTGTGCCATGATGCGGCCTTTCTCCTCCCTCCTGAAGATCATGAAGGCGTTCGCTGGCTTTTTAACATATGATGTCTGCGGTGGAGGCGCCGCTGCAGGAGCTGGAATATGAACAACAATAATTGTCCTCTGTCTTTGATTTTAATGCAACTGTACCATCAGGAGAATTTGGGTCCAGATGATACAAAACAATATGGACTATATATCCTTTATCGATTATCAAATATTGAAAGTGTTGACCAATGAGCACGACATGAAAACAACTAAACCAAATACATTTCACACATTGCCAGATTTTATCAACTGCCAAGAGTTATTAATACATACGTAAATTGATCCCTGTCCAAACTCAGTATATTGGCAGATTTTTACGATGTTTGAGTGGTGTTTATTATTTACAGGATGATATTGAGATGTGTTACTTTCATTTAAAATGAGCTCAAACAAAATATTTCTTATTAAAACTTTTAATCATTCATAGAATAACCATCTTACCTTCATCCCCAGCCAAAGGGTCCAACTGCTGCTGAGCCTAAAAACAATCAATTAAAAACACACACGTTACTCTTTCTATCAATGGAATTTATATCAAGAAGTGTCCTTGTTATCTGTGACATGAACAGACAACATGTATGACATGAGCGTGTCAAACTCACACAGGCTAACCACTTAATGTCCTGCTGGTTCAGGGTGACCCAGTTCATCTCTTGTCTTTTCCTCTTACATTCAGCACCCTGGATTTTTTCTCCTTTCCGCTTACATCCAACAGCTTGACCTTGTTCTCCTTTTTGCTACACACACACACACACACACACATATGAACACTAAACAGTGCTGCTTCTGTAATGGCCACGCCCACAATTAATTTGTGTCATAAAGCACAGAGAAATCATTCTGTACTTTTTGTTTTTTTGCAGTTTTTGTTTTTGTCTTTTCTGAAAACGGACACAGAAATGGATGAAATCTTTGATTTGCCTCATTAGAATGAAACTCCTGCATATTTGCAGCCGTCATCATTGTTCACTCTGTGTTGGCATCAAAACACCAAACAGAAGTAGAATGTGGATTTTGTTGTGAGGAAAATATCAACTTGTCATTGTGCTGCACATCCACAAAAATAGGTCCAAAACTGTCTTTCTAGGAAACGAGTATGTACACTGACATCATCTGATAAATAAAATGTGATGGATGATGTGATGTAATGTTTTGATGTGAATAGCGGCCTCGCGGTGCGGCACAAACAGATTCATATTTGTGTAAAGTGTTGAACTGTTGGTCTGTTGAACTTCGCCTGGTCTCACCTGCGTCTGCTGTCTGTCCTCGTATCCTGACATCAAACAAGGCTTCTTTGAATGTGACGGTTCTTCAGATTCTGCAGGTGCACAACAAACAACCCGACATCAATCATTTGACTGGAAATGTAAAGTTTTAAATTATTGAATCAAAAATATTTAAAAAGTCAGAGGTTCTCAGAGCCCAAGATTTTGGAGTCGATATGAAACAAATTCACTGAAAACGGATCTGGAACCAAAACGTGTAACTTCCAAATATCAAGCAGAAGCCTGAAAGCTCCAGTTTTGAGCCCAAACACACATCAGTGGTGTTTGTTGATGGGATAAAGCAGGCTGTCAGGAAACTTATGTCATGACCAAAGTCGTCACATCAACACTGTCTCAAATATCTGCACTGCTTGAAAGTGGAGTTTGTGGCTAAAAAACTGAAGCGATTTACATTTTAGCTGAACATATTTTCTCTTTCTCATGAATATGACCTCACCTTCCATCGTGCTGTGCGTGCACCTCTTTCTTTTACCCTGCAACAAAACAAACACATGACACCTTCGACATGCTGTCAACAAAGAGCGTTCACTCTCACGGTGACTCCATTAATGTTGTGATGACAACATGCAGCGTGTGTGAGTTAAAAATGAGCCGGTTGGACTCACATAGTTTTCTTTGGCTGACCAGTCGGGATGCTGCTGGAAGTGGAGGATGTTTTCTCCTTTAGCCAGCTCATAGTACGTGGCCTGTTCCTCCGCGGGTAGATCATCCCACTGTGGACAGACGACATCACACTTTCAGATACATGCAGACGGACACATCCAGGAGCATCAACACTTACCGAGTGTCAACACTTACCTGACTTATCATTTGGCATCAGTGTCTCAATTTCAGGCCTGCAGAACTTGTAGGACATCAGTAGATCTGTCTTCATGGTTTGAAAAGACGTCTGTCAGCTGGAGACCGCTGTTACTTTTCACAAATCTGATCATATCTTCACTTACTGTGTGACTGAGGTGTTCACAGGAGCAACGTCTGGTAAAGTGAAGTCTGAGAGAATATAAACTGGTTCACCGTTACAGAGAGAGAGAGAGTGAGTTATACAACCTGCAAACACACGTTTGGGGTGTTTTTAGGAATCATAATGTCTGTTTTCTCAGAGCAACTTCTTAACTGTTCACTCTTACTTTTTCAGATTTCATCATCATTTGTTTTTTTTTTTACAGTCAGTTTGACTTTCAAATCGTTTGCTTTCATCAGGTAACATTTGACATTCAGGACATTTCATGATCATTTTTGAGAGAAGTTGCCACTTGAGGAAAAATAATGTCTTGATGACGTTTACTGTGTTATTTTTGGTGGAATCAGCTGTCACATGTGGTTGATTACATTCTGATCTGAGCTGTCGATGGACCCATCAACCAGATTCTCACTACAACTAAAGAACAAGCGAGTGTGTCGACTGGTTCTTGAATATGTGACCCGACTGAGGAAAGTCAGAATAAATCATGTTTGCGTGTATGTTTTTACTTACAGCCACGCTACAGGCTCCGTGTCTATGGTCATGTCAAGTTTCACCACAGGAATGTCGACATTCTAGAGACACAAACACACAACATACAATTATTGTAACATCTGTCCACATCAGTCTCATATAGTGTGAAGAACTGACGACCCAACAATCTGTGAAACACACACACACACACACACACAGAGGCTGAGAAGCTGCTATTGACCCTCGTCCATTTGAATTTTCATCATTTCTGTCTCATCTTACTTCATATTTTGCACCGATCACATTCTTTGAATGTTCTGAATATTAATTTACTCAGAAAAGTTGTTTGGTTCTGTGTTTTAATTAATTCAGAAGTAGAAGGTTCAGTCAGAGAGGTCACAACTGCTCCAGAGGGACAACAGTTATCGCTTCAGACAACCACCAGGGGGCAGTCACGATTCTTTCAGCTTTGAGATGTCATCAGCATCACTTGTCTTCACACTGTTCACTGTCTAAAAATATTCAGGCATCTTAATTTCACTCACACGACTTAGTGACACTTGTACACTAACGTATTTACGTCATTTAGAATTTTGTGAAGCTAAAACGCCCTGAAAAAGAAACGTTGTTGTTGTACTGGGAGATGCTGCCTGAGATGCTCCTTATTATTATTGTGAGCAAAACGTGTTGTTTCATCAGTTACTTACAAATCTCGCTGATTATCTGTGCTAATTTCGGCTTCTACAATAAATAACTCTTAAATTAAACAAAGTTAAATCTCAGTATAATCTGAAGCTCTGCTGAATCAGGTTCCATCTAAACTGAACCAGTGCTGCTTCTCCTTATGTTCTTTAAAACAACTTTGTAAGATGACGTTTGAGCAAAAAGACTGAAATAACCTTTAACCTTGCTCCGGTTTCCTTCCACATCCAAAGACATGAGGGTCAGGTGGATTGGAATCTTTAAAAAAAAAAATTGTCCGTAGGTGTGTGTGTGTGTGGGTGTGTCTGTGTTTGTTTGTCTATTTGTGGCCCTGCGACAGACTGGCGTCCTGTCCTGGGTGTACCCCGCCTCGCGCTCTATCACTGCTGGGATAGGCTCCAGCCCCCACGACCCTTGATTGGACTAAGCGGTAGAAGATGAATGAATGAATGACTGTCCTGTCATACACGCTAAAGTATAATTGTTCATTCAAATAAGCCACAAATAAATAAAAACATATTTGGACCATTGTTCACTCTATAAAAATCTTCAAGCATCTTAATTTCACGAACACGACTTAGTGACACTTGTACACTAACGGATTTACGTCATTTAGAATTTTTAGAAGCTAAAAATTCCTTAAAAGAAACGTGGATTGCGAAATGCTTCCACCTACTCGTTGATCTATGTTACTACATCAAATCGCAAATATATTTTTTAATGTTGACATTGTGTACATAACGTGTTGTTTCATCAGTTACTTACAAATCTTGCTGATTATCTGTGCTAATTTTTCGGCTTCTATAATAAATAAATTAAACAAAGTTAAATCTGAGTATAATAAGAAGCTCTACTGAATCCCCCAAAATGAACCAGTGCTGCTTCTCCTTATGTTCTTTAAAACAGCTTTGTAAGATGACGTTTGAGCAAAAACATTAAGATAACCTTTAACCTTTTTCTTTGTTCTTAGAAAGTGTTTGCATCACTTAGAATTCTGAAATCTTTTGAAGACACTTGACTGCTGGGTTAGGCTCCACCCCCATTATTGTTGAGTGCGCGAAGCTCGCTCTATGGTAGATGAAGGCACAAAGCAGAAATGGCACAAGAAAATTTGCCCACTGCCGTAAAAAAAAATGAAGCCATAAATAGTGAAGAGATTCGCTCATGGCCCCTTCACACATAACACGAAAGACGCAGAAACCGGAAGAAAATCCGCAAACCAAACACAAAATGGGGAACCACGAACCGTCGTGTGTGTGCAAGAACACAGTGTGAGCAGCTGCATCACATCGCACCGCTGATGTGGAGAAAAAAAACTAGCTGTATAATTAGTGAATTTTACTGGGTTGATATAAATAAGAAATAAAAGGGTACCCAATACAGAACCCTGCGTTTAAATATCCATGGTTAAATAAAAAACAAATTCCACTCATGGGATTCAAACCTGCAATTTACAAAAACTCAGATTACCAAACAGAAATTTTACCACTGCACTACAATCACTTTCTTATAACAAGACCGTAAAATGACTAAAATCAACAAGGAGATAAAAGTATTTTCTAAAAACAAAGAGAAAAAAGTGCAGCAATAACTGACAAAACGGCATTTGTTACGGCATATGGTTGGTGATACGTGATTGAAAGTGGCGTATTTGTGACACTGTTGGCTTGTCATATTGTCATAGTCCTGCGGCGCACGTGTTCTGCCGGACACGTGTGAGATTTAGATCACCTGCTGTGTGATCTGACAGTCCGTTTCACATGGAGCAGCTTGCCGACATGCGCTGTGTGCGACCACTGCAGCCTGGCTGTGTGCACTCAGACTGTCCAGCCCCCATGTGATCATGTCTGTAAATACATGTCATCAACATGTCATGCAAGTGTGCTCCCGGGTGGGGGGGCGTGACACACACGCACACAACATGTGTGTTGCTTTGCAATTCCACACTCATGGGGCCACTTAGACAAATTTCAGTGTCAGCTTGAAAGTGGTCTTCTGCTCACTGTTTTAGTGCTAACAGCGTAAACGTCACCACATTTTCTAAGTGCCATGTGAGCCTTGTTGGATGTTTGTGTGTGTCACCTGGAATTTGGCCGACACCTGCTGCAAGAGGGATTGAATGAGCTCTCACAGGGCACTCTCTGTCTTTCGGGGCCCTCAATAATGTCAGTGAAATCGAACATATAATGTGTGAAATACCAAGTGTTCCAATACTTTTGGAGGGCACTGTATCCTAACCTTATGATGAGTGCAAAATGAGTGTGGTATTATTACTGTTTTGTTTAAGAATGTTTAATTTTCACTGCTGCACTTTGTGTGAAATCATAGTCATATCGTATATCATATTGATATGACAATATTCCAATATGATACTTTGGCCATATTGTACAACCCTGTCATGTAGTTTAGGGGAGGTGATGGTCTAGTGGTTAAAGCATTGGGCTTGAGACCAGATGATTCTTGGTTCAAATCTCAGCCTGACCGTGCCATGCTCATGCTCCATTGAAGCATTTACTCAAAAAAAAAAAGTCTGAAGGACCTAAATGACATGGTGAAATGCAGAAGAGCTTTGCTCATTCATGTCCGTGACATATACATATTATTACTCAGACTCACTTTTATTGTCACTCGACCCTCACAGGCAGAATGAAATGCAGTTTCTTGAGGTCTTGGTGTAGTTAACTGGGACATTTTTTTTTTTTTTACCTAGCCTGTTGTATAAACTTTTGCAATATAAACTTTTGCAGTGTACAATATTCACACTCCTGTGGCCATAGAATATATATACAAGGCACAGGGTCGGCGGCAGCGTTAGAGTATTAAGAAGGTGACTGTGCGTGTAGTGCAATGTTCACAGTTTGGTGGTGGATGTTGAACTGTTCAATAGTCTGACTGCATTAGGGTAGAAGCTGTTTTTCAGTCTGAACGTTTTTGCCCGGATGCTGCACAGCCTCCTTCAGAGGGAAGGGGTGTGAACAGAGTGTACGCAGGGTGAGTGGGGTCTCGAAGGATGCAGGTGGCTTTGTCTCTACATCTGGAGATGTAGATGTCCCCAATGGGTGGTAAGCTGCCTCCGATGGTCCTCTGTGCAGACTTCACCACCCACTGCAGTGCTTTCTTCTCCACCACCGTGAGCCACCATACCACACAGAGAGGCAGCAGGACAGGACATTCTCCACTACACAGCTGTAGAAGGCCCTGAAGACCTCGGTGTTCAGTCCGGCCCTTCCCAATTTCCTCAAAAAACAGAGACGGTGGGCTTTCTTGATGACAGCCATGGTTTTGGTGTGCCAGGTGAGAGTGTTGGTGAGGTGGACTCCAAGATACCTGATGGAGGAGACGATCTCCACCGCTGCTCCGTTGATGTAGAGGGGGCAGGGGATGGTGGGGGCTGACCTGCGGAAGTCAACAACTATCTCCTTGGTCTTCTGGGTGTTGAGGATGAGGTTGTTGTCGCCGTACCACCATGTCAGGTTCTCCACTTCTCGCCTGTACGCTGTCTCGTCCCCTTGGCTAATGAGCCTGATCACTGCTGTATTGTCTGCAAACTTAACAACAAGATTATTCTTGTGCTGGGCTCTGCAGTCAAAGGTCATCAATATGTACAGCAGTGGACTAAGCACACAACCCTGGGGTGAGCCAGTGTTCGGGATGATGGTGGAGGATGATGTGGTGTTGATCCTGACACTCTGTGGCCTCCCAGTCAGGAAGTCCAGGATCCAGTTGCACAGTGCTGAGGGGGCTCCTAGTTCAGCCAGCTTGGAAACCAGTTTCTGCGAGATGATGATGTTGAACCCAGAAGTGAAGTCCAGGAACAGCAGCCTTGCATAGGAGTCCTTGTTCTCTGTGTGGGAGAGGGCCTGATGCACCACGGTGGAGATGGCATCAGCTGTTGACCGGTTTTGCCTGTACATATACTAGTGCTCATCTACAGTCACATCGATGGTCTGCTTCAGGAGCCTCGTCACCAGCCTCTCAAAGCACTTTGTGGTGATGGGGGTGAGTGCAACTGGCCTGTAGTCGTTGAGGCAGGATGGTGCAGAGGTCTTTGGCACAGGGATTATCCTTGATGTCTTGAGGCACGGCGGAACTCTGACTTGGGACAGAGAGGTGTTGAATATATCTGCCAGAACCTCAAACAGCTGGTGTGCACAGTCTTTAAGGACTCTCTCTGGTATTCCATCAGGGCCTGGGGCCTTTCAGGGGTTGATCCTCTGCAGCACGTTCCTCACCTCAGCTGTAGTGGTGTTGCTGACTGGGGGGTCTTTGGGGGAGTGAGGGAATCGGGAGGGACTGGTGGTGTTGGATGCCTCAAAACGTGCATAAAAGGCATTCAGAGTGTCCGGGAGCGTTGGGTCTGCAGAGCACTGTGCTACAAAAACAATGTAGCACAGTGCTATTAATAATAATATAATAATACGAGGACTGTTAGAAAAGTAACGGACCTTTTTATTTTTTGCAAAAACCATATGGATTTGAATCACATGTGATTGCATCAGCCAAGCTTGAACCTTCGTGCGCATGCGTAAGTTTTTTTTCACGCCTGTCGGTTGCGTCATTCGCCTGTGAACATGCTTTGTGGGAGGAGTGGTCCAGCCCCCTCGGCGGATTTTCATTGTCAGGAAAATGGCCGAGCGACTGCCGCTTTGCTGCATCAAAATTTTTTCAGAAACTGTGTGAGACAGCCAGGTGGAAACCATTGGGAAAATTCAGATGGCTTTCGGTGAAGATCTTATGGGCATCACACAGATTAAGGAGCATCCCAACTGGATTACAGATGGCCCACAGCTTCGAGCGGCCATCGACAGGCTGAAACGACCAGATCATTTCCAAAGTGAAGGCTGTGTTGATCCGGGACGTCGTCTGACTACCAGAGAAATGGCAAGAGAGGTGGACATAGCACTTTTTCGGCACATTACAATGTTACAGGAGATTTTGTAATGAAAGACGTGTGGCGGAATTTGCGCGTCAGGACGGAGCCGCTAATGGCGCAGAACAAAAAGGACCTCCGTGTTGGAAGTCTCACAGGACATGCCAGCTCTTCCACCATTCGGAAGATTCAGATGGCTTTGGGTGGCTTTTCAGTTGAGTGAGTATCCGAGAAATTGTCGAGGAGCTGGGCATGTCACAACATGTCCTGTGAGACCAACACGGAGGTGCTTTCATTCCACGCCATTAGCGGCTCCGTGGCGAATTCCTCCGCTCCTGTTTTCATGACAAAATCTCCTTTAACAGTGCTATGTCCACCTTTTCTGCCATTTCTCTGGTAGTCAGATGACGTCCCGGATCAACACAGCATTCAGTTTGGAAATGATCTGGTCGTTTCAGCCTGTCGATCGCCGCTCGGAGCGCGGCGCGCCCTCTGCCATTGTGCGCCGTCTTTAAACCGGCTGTACCACTCCATAATCTGTGTGATGTCCATAAAATCGTCCCTGAAAGCCATCTGAATTTTCCGAATGGTGTCCACCTGGCTGTCTCTCACAGTTTCTGGAAAAATTTGATGCAGCGCTACTCCAGCCGTTCAGACATTTTCCTCACAATGAAAATCCAACGAGGGGGGAGGACCAGTGCTCACTCAAAGCCTGCTCACAGGCGAATGACGCAACCGACAGGCGTGAAAAAACTCACGCATGCGCACTAAGGTTCATGCTTGGCTGATGCAATCACACGTGATCCAAATCCATAAGGTTATTGCAAAAAATAAAAGGTCCTATACTTTTCTAACAGACCTTGTATTAATAATAATAATAACAATAATTATATAATCATCATCATGTGGCCCTGCCATAGACCTGAGGTCTGTCCATTTTGTACTCTGCCTCTCGCCCCCTGATCACTGGGACAGAGTGCAGCCCCCCGACCCTAATAATAATAATAATACAATAATATGCTTTTGTAGGGCGGTATGCATTTTCAGAGGCCCGGCGTTCACGCCCAGTCACCCAAAATGACAGCTATTCGCCCGAGTTACATGAGGGCGAATAGCTGTCATTGTGGGTGACTGGCAGTGAACGGAGGGATGCAGAAAATGCATGCCGCACGACAAGAGCATGTTATTTGCATTATTATCACTTTTTACTGAGATACACAAGATGTAACGTGTACATAAAAAGTTGGCTCACTTAATTTCTGCCACCTGGCGCGCGCGCTGCTGTTGAAATTCAGCAGTGCGTCCTCATCAAGCTGGCTGCTTTAGCTGCTGTTCATTGTCGACCTATCCATGAGAAAATCATCCGGAAAATCCATATTGGGACCAAAACACACTTCTCGCCTTTTAATCTTTTCCTCCGCGGAAAGTTTTTTTTTTTCCCCTCTGCGGACAGTTCTTGGGCTGCGCGCGCGCTATGACATCATTTGTTTACACACAGCGGGCGGGTATAGCCAGATACCGTCGACGTAAATCTACGATACCGGCCTAGCAACGCCCCGGTAAAGTGATGATAAAATTAAATATAATACCACCAATCATGTATAGTTGTGCAGATTTTACAACAAGAAATATAATTTTAAAAAGTGTGTGTGTGTTTGTGTGTGGTGGAGGGCTGGGCCTGTGTCTAAGAATCTTAAAGCATCGACGTGCACAAACTCAGTGCGAGAGTTCGTGCACACGCCGGTGTCCGTCGAGCACGAACAGTGCCAGGTGCACCACATAGCACTGCTTATTTGGAATAAATAAAAAATAAAAACCAGCCAGTACCTGTGGGACCACATCGCACCACTTATGTGGAATAATAAGAAAAGAAAAAAACACACCACCTAGGAAGCGAACTCACGCCTTTCAAAAGCTTTGATTCCCAGTCAGAGACTTTACCACTGAGCTACAGAGCTGTTCTTTGAAAGCTGCAGGAAGCTGCCTCATATCAGGAAGGATATGGAAGTAAGTAAGTCCCTTCGGCTGCTTCCTTGTTTGCACTTGGGGTCGCTACAGCAAATCCAAGGCGAATCTGCATGTTGACACAACTCCACATTACATGGAGAAATGTGGCAGGGGTGGGATTTGAACCCAGAACCTTCTGCACTGAAACCAAGTGCATTAACCACTTGGCCACCACCCCTAGGAAGGATATGGAAGTATTACAAAAAATAAATAACTAAATAAATAAAATAAAATCCCACACCATTTAAAAACACAGCATTTATCAAGCGAGCAATAAAAATATGATCAGTCTGTTCCTCTGGCAATGACCTATGGTCAGAGACATACAGTCATGAAATTACGTGAATGAGAAGCAGTGTGCTCTGATGTCCATATCTACTGGTCAGGTGCATCCAGTTGGTTGTGCATGTGTTCTGCCCAACACGCATGTCTTGTGGATGGCGCACCGCAGCACAGACACCGCGTCATATGGAACAGAGCTCACGTGGGTGACGTGCCGGTCAGATTGCACCGGTCTGACGGTCAATTTTAACCTGGGGGGTTGTCAGTGCCTGCTCCGTGCACGTGCTCACTTGCTGCAGCTTGCTGCCACCACAGCAATATAATTTTTTATTTATGTCCATGTAAATACAGTAATCAGACACACGTGCTTCACAGTGGACAGTTGTTAGTCCATGACTGTCCAAACACAGTAGGTGTTGTGTAGCTGGAATGTCAAGAATGACAGATCACCACAGCTGCTTCTGTCGGAAGTCACGCCTCCTGTGAGTGGAGCGCACACACCCACATGCCAGTGTGTGTGTTTGCAAAGTCACACTCGTGGGGAACTTATACAAATTTTACAGCAGTACGACAGTGATTATCTGCAGTCTGTTGTCGTGTGAAGAGTGCGACTGGCCACACATTTTCTAAGTGCCATGCGAGCGGTGTTAGATGTTCAGGTGTGTCACCTGGAATTTGGCCGGCACCTGTCGCGAGTGGGTGCGATGGGTTCACACAGCACACACTTTGTCTTTCAGGCACTTGTGTGTGTAAATAGCTGTAGCAACAGGTGTATGAGGCGTTGGCAGCAGGGACGACATTACATGGTTTGCACATGATTCCTGCGTCATGCGCACTAAGTGCACACTTCGTCCAAACGTCACACTGTGTAAAGGGGCCCTTAGAAAGGAGGCGGGGTTGACCCTGTTGCTAGGTATGATGTGGTCCTGTAAGAGCTGTGATTGGTTGTCACAGAAAGGGACGGGGAAATAAAAAAATAAACGCGCTCTGCACTCCTACATATGAATGAACAGTAAAATCAACTCGTCATATAACCTGAACTGCATAAGAAATGCGTAATCGTGAAAATAATTTAATGTCATGATGATGATACTCAGCAAAATTAAATTGGAGCTATTGCTGGGCCGGTCGCTTAACCTGTTAATTGTTGTCCTGCAATGCATTATGGGAGTTATTGGTTTTGTGGTTCTAAATGTTGTGGTTCACGTTATTTTAACAGTGTTGTTAGTGTTATTGATTTATTGTGTTTTTGTAGTTCAATTGGTTTTGTAAGCAAAATGTCACCATAAGTTACAAGTGTTTGATTTCGTCCCTTCACCGTCTGTGTTGTTTTATCTGAGAAATCAGAGCGCCTCCTAGCGGCAGAGTGCCAAAAAGAAAAAGCTCTCGTTTGTCTTTCATTATTCCACACAGTTCCCCACAAAATGTATTGTTACACAGCTTGAAGATGTTTGAACATATGTCATTCAGATGCCGATTATCTGCATATTAAACGTGCGTGAGTTTATTAAGTTCGATGTAAGTAGAAAATATAATTGTAAATAAGTTACGATTACATGCATGACACAAGAAAGTGAAAACACTTATTTCCATTGTAGTCCATTTAAAAATCAAATGATAAAATAGAAGTAATAATAAAATAAAATATTACTAATACTGATAATAATAATAAAAATAATATTAATGTGTGAATATGATAACAAGAACCTAAACAATTTATAAACACATTCAGACAGTAAATTAACATAAAATAACGAGTAATTATGTAGCTCAAGCCGGTAGCGTGTTACTGATTCACTGTCATCCTACATACACAGAATATCTCTGCTTCCTCTGTGTCTTTTCCACCATCTTCTCTGCTTAAGACACTCTTATGCTTCTTAAAAGTTCTCCTCACTACTCTTACCCGTTTGGTATCTTAGAGCTCTCTTAAGGCCTAAGGTGCTTTGTGGACAAGTTTCATCTTACCGAGGGAAAATTCTGAGAAATGTCTAAGAATCTGAGGAATTCTAAGATCTCATGTAGGGGCTTCATGGATGAGAAAGAGTTATCAAAGTAGAGAATTGGATGCATTTTTCAGAACACTGGAAAAACTGCCCACAAGGAAAGAACCATTTGTTGATTAAATTGGTACAAACAGCAATCTGACTTCACCTGAATGACTGTTTGTCCTTTTCTTCCCTCTGCATGTTTTTAGTGTCTTTCTTCTTCATAGACAGCTGCAGAAACTGATTCTGCTTCATTTTAAAGATATTAACATTTGCAAATGTAACAAACACAGCAATAATTTTATAAAACCAGCTTGGTTACATTTGTGAGTTCTTACAACTTATATTTTTAATATCTGCAGGTGAGGAAACGTACTGTGATGGGAGACAGAATGGAACTCAGTGCTATGGAGCTTTGGGAGGAACTGTGTCTCTCCGGCTGATGACGAGTGCCTCAGAAATACATAGATACGAATTGGTGAAGAACACAACCAAAATGCTCAGTGGGAAAAAGAATAATATTTCATTAGATGCTCTTGTAAACAGATCTGTCTTCACTCCCAGTGATGGAACATTCAGGATAAATAACCTGATCAGAAGTGATGGTGGTGAATATGTTCTTAGCATGTTTGATTCAAATGGAAATCTATACGAGAAGCGAACTCTGCACTTATTCATTCAAGGTAAATCGCTACAAATAATATTTCAGTTTAACTTGGATTACATACATAAAGTAAGTGGTCAGTCAGTCAGTCAACAGTAAGGGCTCCTTCACACATAGTATGAATAAGTACAACTCAGGGCGACTCACAGCGAAACAGGTCATATGAGCGAACCACGAAAACATTAAGCCAACAGGCAGGCATGCACGATGCTGCTGCGACAGTTCTTGCATGCGGGAACACAGTGTGAGCAGCTGCGTGATGTGGTTCGACATTGCGCAGCTGCTGTGAAAATAACAAAAATAAAATAAAAATACATGCCACCCACAGGATTCAAACCTGTACTTTCCAAAGGCTCTGATTGCCAGTCAGAAACTTTACCACTAAGCTACCATTGCTGTCCTGTGAAAGGTGCAGGAAAATGCATGATATCAGGAAGGACATGGATGTATTTAAGAAAAAATAAGACCACACACCATAAAAAACACAGCATTTTATTGAATCCCTCTTAATAAGCGGGCAATACAAGTTTTGATCCGTCTGTTCCTCTGTAGATGACCCATGGTCACAGACAAACAGTCATGAAATGACATGAATGATGAAGCAGGGCGCTGTTATCATGTCAACGTCTGCTGGCGGTGTGCCCGGCCAGCCCCACGTGTGTCCGGCCCGATATGGCATGCCACAGGACATACACTGCGTCACGTGGAACAGAGCTCATGTGGGTGACATGACAGTCAGACTGCCCGCTGCGTTTTATGATCTGACGGTCTGTTTCACCTGGAGTAGTCTGTGAATGTGCGCAGTGTATGCATGCTTGCTGCAGCCCATTGCAACATGGATATATGTTTTTATGTATGTCCACATGACAGTAAGCAGACACACGTGCGTCACAGTGGACAGTTAGTTCATGTCCATCCAAACATGGTACGTGTTCCCAGGCATGACGTCCAGATCCACAGATCTCTGCAGCCACTCCTGTCGGTGGCCACACCCCCTGTCACACACACCAATGTGTCACAGTGTCTGTTTGCAAAGCCACACTAATGGGGCGCTAAGACAAATTTCACATCCAGCTCAACAGTGATTGTCTGCTGACTGTTGTGTTAACAATGCGAAGGGTCACACATTTTCCAAGTGTCATGCGAGCAGTGTTAGATGTTCATGTGTGTCACCTGGAATTTGGCCGACACCTGCCGCGAGAGGGTTTGATGGGCTCTCACAGCGCACACTGTCTTTCAGCCACTGGTGTGTGCATAGTTGTAGCAACAGGTGTACGAGGCGTTAGAGGCAGCTATGATTTTACACGTATTGCAAACAATTCCTGCTTCATGCCCAATTTATGCGCAATTCAACCAAATTGTTGAAGTGAATCATGAATGTAATTTTTGTCTGTCTTTGATGCAACATAATGAATCTGTCATTTTACTTTTGTGTTTCTTAAGTCCCATCAAAACATGTTCCCATTATGGCTGGTATATTGGCGGCACTGGTTACACTGGTTTTGGCGGGCATAGCAGTTTACTGTTATAAGAAGAAAAAACAAAGCAAGAAACGTCATGGTATGATATTTTTCTTGTTAACTGCTGCATTAGCATGTTTTTAGTATGTTACACACAACCCTGTCTCACAAGTTTTTTTTTCATGCTCCCATCACAAAATGATTCAAATTTTCATGACGGGTTTTGTAAACTTACTATTATGAGCGAAGGCATAAAAGGTAGACAAAGGCACAAATGGGAAATGGAACAAAAATTCAGCCCCAGTAGAGAAAAAGCCACAAACCAGACAACATTGTCGTAAAAAGCTGTAAAAATCTACAAACCGACAGTAGATGAATATAGACAATATAAAGAGGAGTAGACGCCGCATTGGTTGCTGAGGCGCAAGAAATGTGGCCGCCATCTTGGAATGGCCATCATAGTGATTCTATCACAAGGCACAGTGAAGGTTTGATTTTATATTCTTATTCTCTTTCTTAATCTTTCTAACATAATGTGTGAAATAGCAAATGTTCCAATACTTCTGGAGGGCACTGCATCCTAAGATTATGATCCTAAGTTTATCTGGCCAATTTTCTTAAATCCTCCAGACCGTGACTATCCAGGGTTGGGACCAGGAAGCAGAGTTGTAGTCTTACACACCTCTCTGCAGCTTCTCTCCCCCTGCCATCCCCCCAGTACCCCATCCCCGTAGAGACGGTGCCTGCTCCCAGACCACCAATAACCAGCAAAAATCTATTTAAGCATAAAAATTCAAAAAGAAAAAATAATATAGCACCTTCAACTGCACCACAGACTAAAACAGTTAAATGTGGTCTATTAAACATTAGGTCTCTCTCTTCTAAGTCCCTGTTAGTAAATGATATAATAATTGATCATCATATTGATTTATTCTGCCTTACAGAAACCTGGTTACAGCAGGATGAATATGTTAGTTTAAATGAGTCAACACCCCTGAGTCACACTAACTGCCAGAATGCTCATAGCACGGGCCGAGGCGGAGGATTAGCAGCAATCTTCCATTCCAGCTTATTAATTAATCAAAAACCCAGACAGAGCTTTAATTCATTTGAAAGCTTGACTCTTAGTCTTGTCCATCCAAATTGGAAGTCCCAAAAAACAGTTTTATTTGTTATTATCTATCGTCCACCTGGTCGTTACTGTGAGTTTCTCTGTGAATTTTCAGACCTTTTGTCTGACTTAGTGCTTAGCTCAGATAAGATAATTATAGTGGGCGATTTTAACATCCACACAGATGCTGAGAATGACAGCCTCAACACTGCATTTAATCTATTATTAGACTCAATTGGCTTTGTTCAAAATGTAAATGAGTCCACCCACCACTTTAATCATATCTTAGATCTTGTTCTGACTTATGGTATGGAAATTGAAGACTTAACAGTATTCCCGGAAAACTCCCTTCTGTCTGATCATTTCTTAATAACATTTACATTTACTCTGATGGACTACCCAGCAGTGCAGAATAAGTTTCATTACACTAGAAGTCTTTCAGAAAGCACTGTAACTAGGTTTAAGGATATGATTCCTTCTTTATGTTCTCTAATGCCATATACCAACACAGTGCAGAGTAGCTACCTAAACTCTGTAAGTGAGATAGAGTATCTCGTCAATAGTTTTACATCCTCATTGAAGACAACTTTGGATGCTGTAGCTCCTCTGAAAAAGAGAGCTTTAAATCTGAAGTGCCTGACTCTGTGGTATAACTCACAAACTCGCAGCTTAAAGCAGATAACCCGTAAGTTGGAGAGGAAATGGAGTCTCACTAATTTAGAAGATCTTCACTTAGCCTGGAAAAAGAGTCTGTTGCTCTATAAAAAAGCCCTCCGTAAAGCTAGGACATCTTACTACACATCACTAATTGAAGAAAATAAGAACAACCCCAGGTTTCTTTTCAGCACTGTAGCCAGGCTGACAAAGAGTCAGAGCTCTATTGAGCCGAGCATTCCTTTAACTTTAACTAGTAATGACTTCATGACTTTCTTTGCTAATAAAATTTTAACTATTAGAGAAAAAATTACTCATAACCATCCCAAAGACGTATCGTTATCTTTGGCTGCTTTCAGTGATGCCGGTATTTGGTTAGACTCTTTCTCTCAGATTGTTCTGTCTGAGTTATTTTCATTAGTTACTTCATCCAAACCATCAACATGTCTATTAGACCCCATTCCTACCAGGCTGCTCAAGGAAGCCCTACCATTATTTAATGCTTCGATCTTAAATATGATCAATCTATCTTTATTAGTTGGCTATGTACCACAGGCTTTTAAGGTGGCAGTAATTAAACCATTACTTAAAAAGCCATCACTTGACCCAGCTATCTTAGCTAATTATAGGCCAATCTCCAACCTTCCTTTTCTCTCAAAAATTCTTGAAAGGGTAGTTGTAAAACAGCTAACTGATCATCTGCAGAGGAATGGTCTATTTGAAGAGTTTCAGTCAGGTTTTAGAATTCATCATAGTACAGAAACAGCATTAGTGAAGGTTACAAATGATCTTCTTATGGCCTCAGACAGTGGACTCATCTCTGTGCTTGTTCTGTTAGACCTCAGTGCTGCTTTTGATACTGTTGACCATAAAATTTTATTTCAGAGATTAGAGCATGCCATAGGTATTAAAGGCACTGCGCTGCGGTGGTTTGAATCATATTTATCTAATAGATTACAATTTGTTCATGTAAATGGGGAATCTTCTTCACAGACTAAGGTTAATTATGGAGTTCCACAAGGTTCTGTGCTAGGACCAATTTTATTCACTTTATACATGCTTCCCTTAGGCAGTATTATTAGACGGCATTGCTTAAATTTTCATTGTTACGCAGATGATACCCAGCTTTATCTATCCATGAAGCCAGAGGACACACACCAATTAGCTAAACTGCAGGATTGTCTTACAGACATAAAGACATGGATGACCTCTAATTTCCTGCTTTTAAACTCAGGTAAAACTGAAGTTATTGTACTTGGCCCCACAAATCTTAGAAACATGGTGTCTAACCAGATCCTTACTCTGGATGGCATTACCCTGACCTCTAGTAATACTGTGAGAAATCTTGGAGTCATTTTTGATCAGGATATGTCATTCAAAGCACATATTAAACAAATATGTAGGACTGCTTTTTTGCATTTACGCAATATCTCTAAAATTAGAAAGGTCTTGTCTCAGAGTGATGCTGAAAAACTAATTCATGCATTTATTTCCTCTAGGCTGGACTATTGTAATTCATTATTATCAGGTTGTCCTAAAAGTTCCCTGAAAAGCCTTCAGTTAATTCAAAATGCTGCAGCTAGAGTACTAACGGAGACTAGGAGGAGAGAGCATATCTCACCCATATTGGCCTCTCTTCATTGGCTTCCTGTTAATTCTAGAATAGAATCTTACTTATAAGGTTTTGAATAATCAGGTCCCATCTTATCTTAGGGACCTCATAGTACCATATCACCCCAATAGAGCGCTTCGCTCTCAGACTGCAGGCTTACTTGTAGTTCCTAGGGTTTGTAAGAGTAGAATGGGAGGCAGAGCCTTCAGCTTTCAGGCTCCTCTCCTGTGGAACCAGCTCCCAATTCAGATCAGGGAGACAGATACCCTCTCTACTTTTAAGATTAGGCTTAAAACTTTCCTTTTTGCTAAAGCTTATAGTTAGGGCTGGATCAGGTGACCCTGAACCATCCCTTAGTTATGCTGCTATAGACGTAGACTGCTGGGGGGTTCCCATGATGCACTGTTTCTTTCTCTTTTTGCTCTGTATGCACCACTCTGCATTTAATCATTAGTGATCGATCTCTGCTCCCCTCCACAGCATGTCTTTTTCCTGGTTCTCTCCCTCAGCCCCAACCAGTCCCAGCAGAAGACTGCCCCTCCCTGAGCCTGGTTCTGCTGGAGGTTTCTTCCTGTTAAAAGGGAGTTTTTCCTTCCCACTGTAGCCAAGTGCTTGCTCACAGCGGGTCGTTTTGACCGTTGGGGTTTTACATAATTATTGTGTGGCCTTGCCTTACAATATAAAGCGCCTTGGGGCAACTGTTTGTTGTGATTTGGCGCTATATAAAAAAATTGATTGATTGATTGGATTGATGATGGATGATGGATAAGGTTTGTTCAACAGTCAGTGGCACAGATGGGCAGTTTCTACGCAGAAAGAGCAGTAAACTGCACTTGTGGTCTAAAACTAAAAACAATACGGTCATACCTTAACACAAGATAGAAGAAAAGAATTTAGCTGAAAAACAATGAACGTGAAGTAAACAGTCCATCTAGGTAAGCAGCAAATGTAGTTGATGAGAATAGACTGTAAATTATTATAACTAGCTGTGGCTTTGGTGGCCACCAGCTCTAAGGATCGTACGTGTCACTTCAAAACCTTTATGTAAATTCATTCATTTATTAATTCATTTATCTATTCATTTGCTGCACTTTATAGAGGGTTAATACCAAAGTGTTCCCAAAACCTTTTCCTAAGCATAGGGGGTAAAAAAAAAAAAAAAAGACAGGGGGTCGTTTTGACCGTTGGGGTTTTTACGTAATTATTGTATGGCCTTGCCTTACAATATAAAGCGCCTTGGGGCAACTGTTTGTTGTGATTTGGCGCTATATAAATAAAATTGATTGATTGATTAGTGCAAAATGAGAGTGGTATTATTACTGTTTTGTTTAAGAATGTTTAATTTTCACTGTTGCTGCACTTAGTGTGAAATCATATTCATATCTTATATCATATTGATATGACAATATTGTGATATGATAGTTTGGTCATATTGTAGGCAAAAAAAGAAAAATGCTTAAAAAGGTGGTGGGGGGGGAGGTCAAAGCTGAAAGGCAAAAAAAAAAAAAAAAAAAGAAAAAAGGCAGGGGTTGGGTGAAGCTGAAAGGTTTTAGCCCTGCTCATGCTCCACCGAAGCATTTACTAAAAAAAAAAAAAAGTCTGAAGGACCTAAATGACATGGTGAGATGCTGAAGAGCTTCACTCGTCATGTCGCAACATATACATGTTGCTAACCCCTTCGCGCAGCCTTCACAGAATGTATTAGAATAAGTTTGTGCTCCCATCAGGAAAATTTTGCATTTTTTGTGACAATATCACAAACCAATAGATTAATGTATATTTTGTGATGCTGAATCATGACATGCTATGAGATGTGGTAGGCTACGCAAGAGTTTTGCATCATACATTCCAAGATGGCCACAGCACACGTCAGCACTCGTTTTATTTTCCATTTTCCTCTCAGTATTGGTTATTTTAAAAGGGTTTTAGGGGTTTTTCAGTGATTAGACTGATCTATCAGTACATATTTTTTTTGTCCTTTTAAAAATCTTAGCATTTTATAAACCACAAGTTAGGAGCCAGTACAGAGGTGTTATGGATCCTGGGATCATGTCTGCAGGCCGCCAGATCATCCACCATCGGTAGATCCTGTGGTGCCGTCAGGCTGCTGCCTGTTGAGCCATTGGGAGTTTGGCTGCTGGAGTCTGAGGGCTGCTGTCAGATGAGACCCTCAGTGCCAGTTATAGAGCTGCTGAAATGCCGTGCTGGCAGCCACCGAAGTCTGCTAGCTGCTGGAGCCTTCTAGCCACCGGAGCCAGCTAGCTCTCTTTCCGCTGGAACCTGCTAGCTTTCTAGCTGATGGAGCCCACTGGCCTGCTAGCTCTAGGAGCCTGCTAATCTGCTGGCCATCAGAGCTTTTTACCTTGCTTGATGACGGAATTCCCTAACCTGCTAGCTACTGGAGCCCATTAACTCAAACTACCAGAGCCTGAAAAATTGGTCTGTGATCAACTGAAGGAATTTTTAGAATCATACATTTTAAAGTGTAGGTGACACGTAATGCAATGTTTTCATGAATATTTAAGACTAAAATTAAACAACAGTTTGAAATTTATCCTTTCCTGGTGCACAGTTCTTGAAGAGATAAATATTCGGATTTTGAACTGTGCACCACTAAAAAAAACAGGAACTTCCTGGCATGCTGACATTGGACAAGAAGGAGGAGGAAGTGGCATCAGCTCCGGAATCATTATCTTAATTATCCCATTCATTTATGGATTAATTTATGGATTTTTACAGGCTACTGACAACCCCGTGGTTTGGGTCAGAGCTGCACCATGTTTTCGGTGTCAGAACAGTTACTTTTCGCTGGCAGAATGGCAGGTGGAACACTTATACCTCCGTAACACATAGCCGGAATCATGCAGAATGGCGTCGGACTTATGAATTGGTGCACATCTGGAAAGTGTCAGATTTCAATTCTGACAGCCATCTGCGGAAGTACACATAGTTGGTCAAAATTGGCCGCCGGCCCCGAGTGTGACCCACATGTTCAAAACTCTCCGGGCGAGGTTGAGATAGGACACCTATCCGACGGCGGTCTGAACACCATCTGACTGCAATTTACATATTCTGAAGACAGCATAAACATTATCCAAAACGATTTGAGCGCGTATGAGGGAAAATCGAGATGGATCGGGCATGGCAAAGCCTGCAGTATGACCTGCACATGCCACTTATCCATTTATAATGTCCACCTCCACTGCAAAGGAACAATTGATCGTTGATATGTATATGACACGCAGTCATCCATGTGCAGGCGATGTGAACACAGTGCAAACAAACCGAAAGCACCGTGTCCACTGCGGGTCAATGTGTGGCACAGTGCATGGCACTGCACTCTGGACAGGCTGTTATATCCATAATAGACCTTACAGTACAGCGGCTACAAATATTTGGGATTAATTACACTGGTCATCAAATTTGTTTTTTTCTTGCATGGACTTTGAGAACTGATTTAGCATAATTTTGTGGGGCTGAAACCAAATCTGCAGCTTTTGCTTCAATGCTTGATACGAAAAATATGTTTTCAAATCTCAAAAACATAATGTGACTGCCAAAAACTTCCACCAGATTTGAATTCAGCGCCCCCAAATGACCCCAAATCCATTAAAAAACTCCATGCAAGAAAAATCGTGTTGATCAGTGATACTGACATGGAGCTTTCTTTAAAGTTCATCTTAAACAATTTATTTGTAAATTAATGGTGAAGCTCTGTTCCTGTTGTAGAAATAAGTCATGCTTCTCCTTCCTCCTCCCGAGGAAGTACACAGCATCTGTGTTTACAGTCCAGTCCAGTTTGTTGTCTGTGTATACCCATGTACTTGTAGTAGACCACCTCAGTTCCATTAATGGTAACTGGATTTGGATAGGCCTTTTGTCTTCTGAAGACCACCAACAACTCCTTCGTCTTAGATACGTTGAGCTGCAGGTGGTTGTGTCCACACCACTCCACAAACCTGTCCACCACACTCCTGTCCTCAGCCTCCTGGTCACTGCCAATTCAGCACACAATGGCAGAGTCATCTGAAAACTTCTGCAGGTGGCAGGACTGTGACCAGAACAGAAAGAGAGACAGGACCCTGTGGTGCACCTGTGCTGCTCCTGATGGTGTCAGATGTAATGTCCCAAAGCCTCACATATTGTGGGAATCCTGTGAGGGAGTTGGTGATCCAGGCCACCAGTGGAGCCTCCACTTTCATGTCCTGTAGCTTATTGCTGAGCAAGTCAGGCCAGATGGTGTTGAATGCACTGGAGAAGTCGAATAACATGACTCTCACCTGCCTCCTCCAGGTCAGCGTAAGCACTGTGCAGCATGAAGATGATGGCATCCTCCACTTCCCCGTTGGGCTGGTTGCTTGGTTTGCTTGGTTGTGCGGCGGTACCTCAGGATGAGCCTCTCAAGTGACTTTATAACATGTTAGGGCCACAGGTCTGTAGTGATTAAGTGTGCTGGGATTCTTCTTCTTGGGCACAGGAACCAGACAGGAGGTTTTCCACCTCTCAGGAACAACCATCTGGCTCAGGCTCAAGTTGAATACGCGTATGTGCTGGAAAATCCCACACAGCTGGATAGCACATCCCTTCAGTACTCTGGGGCTGAGGCCATCAGGACCCACAGCCTTTCCTGGACATAGGCAAATAAATTCTCTTGTCACCTCCTCTGCAGTGATAGTGATGGGAGGCATTGGGGAGGATGAGGGAGTGGTGGAGGGAGGGGAGTGGAGGCAGGTTGATGAGAGGAGGGGGTGGTGTTGGGGTTTGAGGTGAGTGCACAGGGGAGGGGGAGCACTGAGAGGAGCTGGGGGAAGGGTGGGCAGAGAGTGTTGTCAAACCTGTTGAACAGGTTTAACTCATTGGCCTCATGAAGGTCTCCTTCCATAATCTGGTCCGCCTTCTGACCATGACCAGTGATGGCTCTCATCACCTTCCACACCTCCCTCAAGTGGTCCTGCTGGAGCTTAACCTCCAGCTTCCTCCTATACATGTCCTTTCCCTTTGTGATCTTCAGTATGCATATGTGTGCTTCAGCCAGTTGTCTACAGTCCTTGACTCTGGTGTACCATTGTCCTCTGAGATTTATTACTGGCTGTAGCCACCTCACTCACCACTGTGAGTTGCAATGCCACCTTTGAATGTAAGGCAATATTCAACCCCAATTCCAATTAAGTTGGGACGTTGTGTTAAATGTAAATAAAAACAGAATACAATTATTTCAAATCCTCTTCATCCTATATTCAATTGAATACACCACAAAGACAAGATATTTCATTTTTAAACTGATAAACTATTGTTTTTTTTGTTTTTTTTCAAATATTTGCTCATTTTGAAATGGATGCCTGCAACATGTTTCAAAAAAGCTGGGACAGTGGTATGTTTACCACTGTGTTACATCATCTTTCCTTCTCACAGCACTCAATAAGGGTTTGGAAACTCAGGGCAATGATTAGTGAAGCTTTGTAGGTGGAATTCTTTCTCATTCTTGCTTGATATACGACTTCAGTTGTTCAACAGTCTGGGGTCTCCGTTGTCGTATTTTATGCTTCATAATGCGCCACACATTTTTAATGGGTGACAGGTCTGGACTGCAAGCAGGCCAGTCTAGTACCTGCGCTGTTGTAACACATGCAGAATGTGGCTTGGCATTGTCTTGCTGACATAAGCAGGGACGTCCCTGAAAAAACGTTACTTGAATGGCATGTGTTGCTCCATGCCATGGGCACCAACACCCCCCATATGATCACAGATGCTGGCTTTTGAACTTTGCGCTGGTAACAATCTGGATGATCTTTTTCCTCTTTTGTCTGGAGGACACGATGTCCATGATTTCGCAAAACAATTTGAAATGTGGACTCATCAGACCACAGCACACTTTTCCACTGTGCGTCTGTCCATTTCAAATGAGCTCAGGCCCAGAGAAGGTGGCGGTGTTTCTAGGTGTTATTGATGTATGGCTTTCGCTTTTCATAGTAGAGTTTTAACTTGCACTTGTAGATGTAGCGATGAACTGTGTTAACTGACAATGGTTTTCTGAAGTGTTCCTGAGTCCATGTGGTAAGATCCTTTACACAATGATGTCGGTTTTTAATGCATCCCTGAGGGATCGAAGGTCACGGGTATTCAGTGTTTGTTTTCAGCCTTTCTGCTTACGTGTAGAAAGTTCTCCAGATTCTCTGAATCTTCTGATTATATTATGGACTGTAGATGATGGAATCCCTAAATTCCTTTCAATTGAACCTTTCAGTTGAACGAGAAAAACAGAATACAATGATTTGCAAATCCTCTTGACAAACATTGTTCTCAAACTGGTGGACTACTTTTTCATGCAGTTGTTCACAGTGATGATCCTCACCCCATCTTTGCTTGTGAACAGCTGAGCCTTTTGGGGATGCTCCTTTTATACCCAATCATTACACTCACCTGTTTCCAATTAGGTGTTCTTTGAACATTCATCAACTTTCCCAGTCTTTTGTTGCCCCATCCCAACTTTTTTGAAATGTGTTGCAGGCATCCATTTCAAAATGAGCAAATATTTGCACAAATCAAAAAAGTCTATCACTTTTAACATTAAATATCTTGCCTTTGTGCTGTATTCAATTGAATATGCTCACGTAAGTCAAATTTCCATTTTACGGACAATAAAGTCTTATCTTATATAGGTTGAAGAGGATTTGCAAATCATTGTATTCTGTTTTTATTTACATTTTACACAATGTCCCAACTTCATTGGATTTGGGGTTGTACACACTGGATGACTCTGGTTTACAAGGCTCTTATTGGTTTTGTTCCGCCTTAAATCTGAACTGAAACTGTCAGGGTTGGATTTCTCCGAATGCTTTCTGCTCCATTTTAAGAAACCAACAGTGGAAATCTTTTGAACAGTGAATGTGTTTTAAATCAGAAACTCATTTTTTAAACTCATATATTGTTACTATCACTGAAACGATTGTTATATTTCTTAATTGCTTGTATTTTGTATATTTTAATGGTTATCTTGTTGCTGTTTATCTTGTCTACTAAGACATGTGCTGCTGCCTTTATTTGCGAGGTTACCCTTGCAAAAGAGGACTCGATCTCAGTGGGTTTTTTTCTGGTTAAATAAAGGTTTAATAAAGGATGCTTGTATCAGTTTGTATTGAGTATGTTGTCTTCTTAAAAAGCTGTTTACCATGCACGTCTTCCTCTCCACAGAGGAGGACGAAGGCCAAGAAGTAACCTACACTGATGTCAAGATTGTGCAGCATCAGAAGATGCAGAAGCACAAGGAGGTAGAGATGGAAGTGGAATACGACCAAGTTAATGTTTTAGGAGAGCACCAGCAAATATCAGAGCAACCAAAGACAACTTTGTGCACGCCAAAGTCTGGAAAAACAGGTGATGCTGAGTGAGAGATTTCTGAACAAAGACTGCACCACTGAAAGAGGCTGTGTTTGTAAAAAAGCCTGGACATATTTCACCTTCATTTAATGTCATTTCCTTTATGTATCATATGGAGTTAAATCCAGGCCACAAGTTTTGTAATCTGAAAAAAAAACAAAACAAAAAAAAAAAAAGATGGAAAAAATAAATTTTGAAACTGAAAATTCAATGTTTGTTCTTGAATCCTGCGACCTGACTCTGGATAAAGTGGAAGAAAATGGATGGATGGATGTTCTTGATTCTTCTAATAATTTAAAAAGTATTATTAAAATAAAAATAAGTGTAAGATATATATTTTTCAGTTTAAATGTACTTTTGATTCAGCTCTGTAATTACTTTGATCAGATAATTTATTTTCTTTTTTTACTCTGAAATATATTTTAACATGTGACGTGTCATTTTTATAAGTTGCAGGATTATTTTTTTCAGTATCAGATCTTATCTTTTTGGTTTCATATTTCTTTTTTTACTTTCAGATCGTATTTTTTCAGTTTCAAACTTTTGGCCGTGTTCTGTCATGGGAGGGCGTGGCTTCGATTGAGAAGGGCATGGAATTGTGAGTGACAGCAGAGCAAACAGTCTTTACATGATGTTGCTTTTAGGAAACGTGGGTGCTTTGATAAATAATGACTCAACACTTTCTCTCCACTGTGTTGTCTTTATACCTGTAAATAAAGTGATGCTAAGGACAAAGATGTGTGTTACAAGTAATTCTAGATCACTCTTGGTCATTTTTTATGTATAAAAACTGGAAAATACGCCAGATTGTAAAGTTTAACACATCATTCATGTGGCGCAGCATCGCGCATGAATTATTCGAAGGTTTATCGGTCACGTCATTTTGTGCCCCACAGCCATTCTGGATTACGACGCGGTGGCCGCTGTGATACGCTACGTGAATTTGGCGAACAATTGCAGAAGCTTTTGTGCTGTCGTCGGTTGTTCAGAGGTGATAAAAATGAGGCAGGTCGCTCATTTTACAGGCTGCCAGCAGTTATTGTTCATCAAGCAGCGGCGTGTTACGAGCTTTCTAAGCGACACAGAGGCCTGGCACAGCAGATGTGAACGAAGCTTTAATATGTCCAGAACCAAGCAGACCACCCGGAAGAGTGCTCCAGCTACTGGCGGTGTGAAGAATCCTCACTGTTACAGGCTTGGCACCGTGGTGCTGAAAGAGATCCGCCGCTACCAGAAATCCACAGAGGAGCTGATCCGTAAGCTGCCGACAAGGTCAGCCTCTATGGCCTCCTGCAGAACATCACAGCGGACCTCTGAAAGCAGAGGTCGGTCTTGAAGTCCTGAGCGATTTTTTTTCACCAGGTGCTGGAAGGGCTGCTTGCGGATCACCAACTCATTGGATTTCTGGAAGCGACGGATCTCTCTCAGCACCACGGTGCTGAGCATGTAACAACGAGGCTTCTTCACTCCGCCGGTAGCCGGAGCACTCTTCCGGGTGGCTTTGGTAGCCAGCTGCTTCCTTTGAGCATTTCCTCCTGTGGATTTACAGGCGGTCTGCTTGGTTCTGGCCATATTAAGCTTATGCTGTGAAACTGCCGGCCACTCTTTTACATCGTCATTAAATTCACTATTCGCTGATCCACTGAACCAACTGTTACACATCAATCACAATAAACAGCTTCAACTCGAGGGTTTAAAGCCTCGTAATAAGCTTTCATTCTCTTTTCTTTCACGCGCCAGCCGCGTAGTAATCCGCGATGGAGACGGTAACTATTTGGTCGCCTGTTTCCAGTTTTTATACATCAAAATGACCAAGAGTGGTCTAGAATTACTTGTAATAGACATCTTTGTCCTTAGCATCACTTTATTTACAGGTATCAAGACAACACAGTGGAGAGAAAGTGCCCACATTTCCTGAAAGCAACATCATGTGAAGACTGTTTGCTCTGCGGTCACTCACAATTCCACGCCCCTCTTAATCGAAGCCACGCCCTCCCACATCAGAACAGGGCCAAAAGTTTGAAACTGAAAAAATAAGATCTGAAAGTGGGAAAAAAAAAAGATCTGAAGGGAAAAAAGAACTATGAAACCAAAAAGATAAGATTTTATTCTGAAAAATTTAATCCTGCAGTTGATAAAAATGGCATCACATGTTAAAATATATTTCAGAGTAAAAAATGAAAATAAATTATTTGATCAAAATAATTACAGAGCTGAATCAAAAACATTTAAAGTGAAAAATATATATCTTACACTTATTTTTATTCTAATAATACTTTTTAAATTATTAGAAGATTCAAGGACAAACATTGAATTTTCAGTTTCAAAATTTATTTATTTTTTCAATCAATTATTTTTTCAGATTACAAAATTTTTGGCCTGGATTTAGCTCCATTTCAGTCAACAACAAACCACAATCATTTATTACTTATTGGTTACTTATTGTTTACACCATTTTGCATGCGTTAAAAAAAATTTAAGTGACTACAGTTGGTAGGAAATCATATCATGAGCAACCAGTTAGCTCTGAGAAAGCCTGATTCTGTCACATCTCAAAAGCTAAGCAGAGTCAGTCCTACTTGGGGATGTGAATAGCAGTTGCAAGGGAAATCACTAGTTTAATGTTTAATATATCCATCCATCCATCCATCCATTCATTTTCTTCTGCTTTATCCGGAGTCGGGTTGCGGGGGCAGCAGCTCAAGCAAAGCCGCCCAGACCTCCCGATCCACACACACCTCCTCCAGCTCCTCCGGGGGAACCCCAAGGCGTTCCCAAGCCAGCCGAGAGATGTAGTCCCTCCAGCGTGTCCTGGGTCTTCCCCGGGGCCTCCTCCCAATGGGACGTGCCTGGAACACCTCACCAGCGAGGCGCCCAGGGGGCATCCGGAAAAGATGCCCGAGCCACCTCAACTGACTATTTTCGACATGGAGGAGCAGCGGCTCGACTCCGAGCTCCTCCCGAGTGACCGAGCTCCTCACTGAGGCTCAAAAGTCATAAATTCTGAATGGCTTTAAATCTACTTGGAATAAAATGTTAGTAAAAATCATATATATATATATATTGTTGTCATTAAAAGACAAGCAATATAGCGAGAAAACCAGCACAGTTTGTCATTTCCCCAAATTTCTGCATTTTACATAAAAGTTTTTTTCACCCACACATGCATAGGTTAATTGGAAAGAGCTTTCAAATGGCTTTAAAACAAGCCTGTATTTATTAAAATCCCTTAAATAGTGACGCTAGTGCGAAAAACAGTCAGATTATTATTTATGATCTGCACATCTCCACCCTTAGCAATGACGCCGCCCTGTCTTGAGTGACTCTAATAGATTGAGGCGTGCACGTCCATTCCAGGTCTATTGTTGTGAAGGTGTAGGAACACGGACCCACAACAGGGGGCGTTAAATGAATGGACAATGGATAAGCCAAACAGTAACAATTTAATGTTGTGAAGTGCACAACGGAATACAGACAAACGCAGTTTTGGTACCACAGACAATTATATTCACAAATTCAAATTTATTAATTTATATAGCGCCAATTCACGACAAAATCGTCTCAAGGCGCTTCACAACATAAAAACAATTAAAAATTTAAAACACAATAAAAACATATTAATTATATGTAGCGTGACGTGTGGGCAGGCTTGAGGATAGGAGACGTCCGTCCCGAACCGAGCCGGATCCCACACGGCCTTCACCGCCAACGGATCCGAAGAACACCGGAGCCGCCAAGTCCTGGATCCCCAGGTGGCCACCATCTCCAGCTGTCAGACCTGGTATTGCTGGCAGAGAACAGAAACGGTATTGATGAGTGTGAGTTCGCACACCCAGTAATCCCACAGTCTGTGTTCTTTTGGGAGGGAGCACCTCCAATCACACACTTGTGCAGCTCCTGTCTAACCACTTATCTGGTTGGAGTGTGAAGCGAAGCCGTTGCTGATCACACCAAACGGCAATCCCTCAGATAAGGCACACCACAGGAAAACGGCTGCAAAGAAGTTCAGACTATAAGTCAGAGTTAAGTGTAGCAGAGAAATTACCTCTCTAGTGGCTGATTTCTCGGCGGGGAGGTGGAGTTGTAGTCCGGCCTTTATGGTGGTGGTGATGAACTGTGGATGAGTGACAGCTGGTGCTGATGATGTGACAGCTGTCACTCGTGCTTGAAGCCCGCACTTCAAGCAGGGCGCCATCTGGTGGTGGTGGGCCAGCAGTACCTCTTCTTCAGCGGCCCACACATCTATATTTCCGTGGTAATAACATACAAAGAGTTGTCAGTCATCAATTAGAAATACATCTTGAAAATAGCTAAATAATAGTGATTAAATACAACCTGATGATAGGCATTTTTAATTTAATTTTGTAATGAATCCTATTAAATAATAATAATAAGAATAGTAATAATAATAATAAGAAGAAGAATTAATAATTAATCATACAAAGAAGGTTATTTTGCATTTTACATTAAAGAAAAACAGTAATTTTACTTGATACACTGTGCTGTGTTGTCCGCAGTCTGGCCCGGTCATGTTTTGTCCTCTGTTGTATTTATCTGGTCATATTTGTAGTCATTTGTCAAATCTCATCATAGTTTGGCTCTGTTTATCTCGTTTCTGTGTGTATCACTTTTGCCGCTGGTTTTATTTTCTGTTTATTATTTTTTATTATACTTTAGTCATGTCTAGTTTCCAACCAGCCATTGTTTTTTTTGCCATTGTATAATCATTAGTTTTATCACCTGTCATTTTACTTGATACACATTCACATTATACTGTCAGTGACGTCCTCAGAGATCAGAATTTGTCTTTTCCCCCGTTATAATTTTACATAAAAGTAATTTCTGTGTTTAAAACTGATGCTGTGTCACGTCATGTCCTGTATTTTATAAGCATTTATATTAGGTGTTTTTTCAGTCTTTGTAACTCCTCATTGGTCTTAGTAGGTATGAGGTATTGGGATGCAAATATGTCAGGATGTACTGAACTCATTTGTGTTTCACAACCATGTCAGCATGATATTTATCATACCATAACACTTCCGTGACACCACTAAGTGATGCCAAACAAAAGCTAATCTTATCAACCGACAGTTTTGGGTGTCAATGTCTAGTATAAAAACGAGTTCATGCTATCACTCTAGGTCTCTGCTTTATTTCTTTGGGGTGGTCTGACTCTTGGCTAAATAAACTACAGGAACCACTTGACTGCTCATTCTGTGTCTCAGGACCCATTATTTAAAACCACAACAGAGGTGGCCCCCTGTTGGTTCACAGAGGCATGCTTTTATGTGTATCATAATGTCACCTTAAAATAATGGCCTAAGTTAAATTCTCCAAAACATGACTTAGACCATTATTTTAGGAAGGTAACGATAATATTCAGTTTTCAGATGATCTCAAATCCCACAGTACACTGAATATCTCTCTCTCTCTCTCTATAATATAATTTTATGGTAAGATATTTGTACTTTACTCAAGTATCATTTTGAGATAATTAATACAAGACTGGCGGTAAATCATCTACAACCCCAATTCCAATGAAGTTGGGACGATGTGTAAAATGGAAATAAAAACAGAATACAATGATTTGCAAATCCTCTTCAACCTATATTCAATTGAATACACCATTGAATACACCACAAAGACAAGATATAGTATGTAAAAACTGATAAACTTTATTGTTTTTGTGCAAATGTTTGCTCATTTTGAAATGGATGCCTGCAACATGTTTCAAAAAAAGTAGTATGTTTACCACTGTGTTACATCAACTTTCCTTCTAACAACACTCAATAAGCATTTGGGAACTGAGGACACTAATTGTGTGTGTGTGTGTGTGTGTGTGTGTGTGTGTGTGTGTGTGTGTGTGTGTGTGTGTGTGTGTGTGTATATATATATATATATATATATATATATATATATATATATATATATATATATAAATATATATATATAAATTTTATGGTAAGATACTTGTACTTTCACTTAAGTATCACTTTGAGGTACTTAATACAAGACTGGCGTGACATCATCTATGTATTAAAAGCCAAGTACCTCTGTGTATGTGTGCGTGCATGCGTGCGTGTAACTTCAATCATGGACAAACTGGAGAGAGCTGACATTTGCTGTTTGGAATGCTTATGTATTTTGGCCAAAACAGAATGTTGACTAATACTGTTGGAGAAATTACGGATATAAATTACATAACAACAGTGAAGAATGAACATTGATAATTACATTCTGATCTCACATGCCATTCCAAATCATTATAGAAACTTATAGAAACTTTGCATAATTTATTACCCCCTTGGAAAAATGTCAGCTACATATTTTATAAACACTACCCAATTTAGAGCCCACAATCCCCATGGGCAACATCCAAGTTCTTAATATTGTCTTTGTATAAGTGAAGAGAAGCAAGCAAAGTAAGAATTTCATTGCAGGATCTTAATGTATTTTGACTGTGTACGAGGTCTGTTAGACAAGTATCCGACCTTTTTATTTTTTTCAAAAACTATATGGATTTGAATCATGTGTGCTTGCATCAGCCAAGCTTGAACCTTCGTGCGCATGCGCGAGTTTTTTCATGAAATGATCTGGTCGTTTCAGCCTGTCGATGGCCGCTCGGAGCGCGGCGCACCCTCCGTCGCTGTGGGCCGTCTTTAATCCGGTTGTAAAGGTCCTTAATCTGTGTGACGCCCAGAGTATCCTCACCGAAACCCATTTGAATCTTCTGAATGGTTTCCACTTGGCTGTCTCTCACAGTTTCTGGAAAAATTTGATTCAGCGCTGCTACAATCGCTCAGCAATTTCCCAGACAATGAAAATCTAACGAGGGGGTGGACCAGTACTCACTCAAAGATTGCCCACAGGTGAATGATGCAACCGACAGGCGTGAAAAAACTCATGCATGCGCATGAAGGTTCAAGCTTGGCTGATGTAAGCGCACATGATTCAAATCCGTATAGTTTTTGAAAAAAATAAAAAGGTCGGATACTTTTGTAGCAGACCTCGTATATGACAAGAAATTTAATTTTGCACGGGCTCTCTTTGACGCACCATATGGATAACTCCAACATGCAGCCTCCATCATATTGTCACAACAACCAGATGTTTTCCCTCACCATCTGACAAAGAAGTCCACTGTTTTTAGCTTCAGTTTATAACTCAGAACTGACCCTAAGACTAATCCTCCCTACTAATCTACCAAACCACCAATATTTATACGAGGTCTGTTAGAAAAGTATCCGACCTTATTATTTTTTTAAAAAACCATATGGATTTGAATCACGTGTGATTGCGTCAGACAAGCTTGAACCCTCGTGCGCATGCGTGAGTTTTTGTCATGCCTGTCGGTTGCGTCATTCGCCTGTGAGCAGGCTTTGAGTGAGGTGTGGTCCACCCCTCTCGTCTATTTTTTATTGCGAATAAATGTCTGAACGATTAACTATACTGGATGCTGTCTTGATCCAGTAGGTCATCTGACTAGCACAGGAATTGTGAAAAGACGTGGACATCAGCACTTTTTCCGGCACATTAAGACAGACGTGCGGAGGAGTTCCGTGCGTCGCGGTGCAGCCGCTCGGCGCAAAGCTACGCCGTGATGAAGCCTCACGGGACATGTTCTGGCATGTCCAGCTCATGCACAATCACAATCGGATATTCACACGACTGGAAAGCAACCGGAATCCATCTGAAATCCACCTAAAAGCTGTCCTGAGAGACCAACACCGAGGTGGTTTTGTCCCGCATAATGAACGGCTCCGTGGCGCGTCCCTCCGCTTTTCTTTCCATGAAAAAAACTCCTGTAACGGAGGAATGTGCCGGAAAAAGTGCTGATGTCCACGTCTTTTCACAATTCCTGTGCTAGTCAGATGACATACCGGATCAAGACAACGTCCAGTTTAAAAATGAACGGCACATTTCACTGTTACAGGAGTTTTTGTCATGGAAAGAGAAGCTGCTCCACATCTTCTGCCTTTTTGTGAAAGTCAGACGAGGTCCCGGATCAACAAAGCTTTCATGTTGGAAATGATCTGGTTGTTCCAGCGGGGTGTCAGCCTGTCGATGGGGGCTGGGAGCGCGCCGCGCTCTCAGCAGTTGTGGGCCGTCCTTAAAGCAGCAGTAACACCCCGTAATCTGTTTAATCCCCGTAAAATCGTCCCTGAAAGCCATATTAATTTTTCGAACGGTGTCCACCTGGAGGTCTCTCACAGTTTCTGGAAAAAAATTGACGCAGCAAAGCTCCAAATCATTCAGACATTTATTCGCAATAAAAAATAGACGAGAGGGGTGGACCACACCTCACTCAAAGCCTGCTCACAGGCGAATGATGCAACCGTCAGGCATGAAAAAACTCACACATGCGCACGAGGGTTCAAGCTTGTCTGACGCAATCACACGTGATTCAAATCCATATGGTGTTTTAAAAAAATAATAAGGTCGGATACTTTTCTAACAGACCTCGTATATATAAAATATACAATTTTCTCTCATTATATAATTAAGATACAATAATTTATCCTGGAGATAATTATTTAAATTGCTAAAATAAATTAATTTATTCTAACCACTATATACCTTTAGAATTGTTACTGTAACCTTTATGTCCTAGATCACTGTTATCATTTTCACATCCTCTTTCTGAAGAACATTTCTTCCTTTTTGCTACATTCAGTCCATTTCAAGCATAAAGGCATTTGGCGTGGTGAAGTTTGAGACTTCCTTCCCCTTTTGACTCTAAAAAGTTGAATTCAGCAGCACTCTGAGTTTTATGTCAGTAATCAGACAGGAGCAGAACTTATTTCAGGTGTAAATGTTTTCAAAGGCTGAACTTTGAGCACAGATGGAAGCTGCCGTTGGATTGTTGCTGGTGATACTTGGAGTCTGTCACGGTGAGTTGATTTTCTTTTTAATATGTAGGATTTAATATTACATCAGCTTGTTTTTTTTCTCGTCAATTCTGTGACTATAGACATAGAACACATCATGTCCAATGACAGGCACACCCAAGAATTTTGTGCTTCTGTATTGTTTAACTGACTTTTTATCTGACAATATGTTTTAGAGGGAGAGTAGATATTATTTGCAGGAGCCGAACGTCATAACACAAATACAGGTTCTCACAGTGCTGTACTGAATCAGTGACCTTCAGTTTATTTATAATGTAGAATAAACAAGTGGACAAATGACACTTCTACTCAAGAAATGGGTTTAATTGTTGCACCATGCCCTGTGACAGACTGGCATCCTGTCCAGGGTCAACCCTCCCTCGTGCCCTGTGCCTGCTGGAGTAGGATCAAGCCCCTAGTGACCCTTGATTGGAGTAAGCTGGTTAGGAGATCTGTTGTCTCTAAAATGTCTGTATTTGTGTCATTTCTTGATGGATCAGTTTAGGAAGTCATATTTGAGTTTGGTCATCAACCCTAATTTAAGAAGTGTTGCTTATACTTCTTCTTTCGGCTGCTACTGTTTGGAGTCATCACAGCAGATCATCTGTCTCCATCTCACCCTGTCTCCAGCATCTTCCTCTCTCACACCAACCACCTCAAGCTCACCACTCTAACTTTATCTGCAAACTGTCCTACCTGTACTGTCCCTCTGATCATCGTCGTTGCTCCCAAAGAAAATCTTCAGCATCTTAAGCTCTGCCTCTTCCAGAACTGCCCTCCTGTCTGTTAACTCCAGACAGCCTCTAAGTCTTACCACTTAGCTGTCCTCACTGCTGTTTTTAATGCTTGATGTGGACTATAATAAATATTTGTAAAGATTTGTGATCTACGGCATCGTTGCCTGACGGAAGAGCCAGAAAATATAAAAATCACCAAACACCTGGAGCCTTTACAGTGTTGTTTATGTCTTTAAGATGATGAGATTTGGTCAGGAATTCCTGAATATGATCAACACAAACAGGTAAAGCAGAGTTCAAATTTGCCAGACATAACGAAAAATGGAAAGGTGGCAGAATCAGAGTGAAGTATTTAATCAAAATACAAAATGTGTTGTGTATGCACATGGAAATTGAGAGGAATATTCATGAAATCTCACACTTATACATAATTTCATATGAAAGGAGACATGAGAATATGTTATGTTCCCAACCTGGTCTGTGTTTTCACTGTGAGGAAGATGAGTTGTATGAAAGCAGTGATTGTGACAGGTGAGGAGGTGCCAGTGGTGTCCAGAACTGAACCTCTACAGCCTGGAACTCTAGGTGAGACTGAGTCTGTAGACCAGGTCTCATCCAGCACCATGTGAGCAACCATCATGGATGAGAGAGAGTTATCAAAGTGGAGTATTGGATGCATTTTTCAGAACACTGGAAAAACTCCACACATGGAAGAAAACATTTGTTGATTAAATTGGTACAAACAGCAGCCTGACTTCACCTGAGTAACTGTTTGCCAATTTCAATTTCGATATATTTTCATTTATATAGCGCCATATCACAAAAAGTTACCTCAAGGTGCTTCACACAAGTAAGGTACCTTACCAACCCCCAGAGCAAGCACACAGGTGAGAGTGGTAAAGAAAAACTCCCTCTGATAATTTGAGGAAGAAACCTCAAGCAAACCAGACTCAAAGGGGTGACCCTCTGCCTGGGCCACGCTACCTACACAATTTACAGAACAATTCACAAAACAAAAATGCAGGAAATGTTGCCGGTGCCCATGACAGGAGGGTACAGAAACAGAAAACAGACACCACACCCATCTCTGGATGGAGCCGCACCTTAAACAGAGCGAGAGATACAGTATAATTTGTCAGTATTAAGCAACAAGAAAAACAGAAGAAATACTAAGGTGATCGTCGGCCACTAGCCCTGAGCTTCACTAAAAGACCCAGAATTTAGATAAAGTTGAGGCCGCGGCATGCTCCGTTTCCTAAAAAAATGAATTAAAAGAGTAAAAAGCATAGTAACATACTATACAAGTATGCTAGCAATATGAAATGGAAACTAAGTGTGTCTTAAGTCTGGACTTGAAAGTCTCTGCAGAATCTGACTTTTATTGATGAAGGGAGATCATTCCACAGAACAGGGGCACAATAAGAGAAAGCTCTATGACCTGCAGACTTTTTATTAACCCTCGGGACACAAAGTAGTCCTGCACCCTGAGAACGCAGGGGTTTAATGAGGTCAGCTAAGTAGGGAGGGGCCAGTCAGTGAACAATTTTATAGGCTAGTAGCAGAACCTTAAAATCTGCTCTCACAGGCACAGGAAGCCAGTGAAGAGATGCCAAAATGGGTATAATGTGGTCAAACTTTCTGCTTCTCCTTTGTCCTTTTCTTCCCTCTGCATGTTTTAGGTGTCTCTCTATTTTTCATAGACAGCTGCAGAAACTGATTCTGTTTCATGTTGAAGACATTAAATCAAATCAAATCAATTTTATTTATATAGCGCCAAATCAGCTGCCCCAAGGTGCTTTGTATTGTAAGGCAAAGCCATACAATAATTACGGAAAAACCCCAACGGTCAAAACGACCCCCTGTGAGCAAGCACTTGGTGACAGTGGGAAGGAAAAACTCCCTTTTAATAGGAAGAAACCTCCAGCAGAACCAGGCTCAGGGAGGGGCAGTCTTCTGCTGGGACTGGTTGGGGCTGAGGGAGAGAATCAGGAAAAAGACATGCTGTGGAAGAGAGCAGAGGTCAATCAGAGCAAAAACAGAAAGAAACACTCCGTGCATCATGGGAACCCCCCAGCAGTCTAAGTCTATAGCAGCATAACTAAGGGATGGTTCAGGGTCACCTGATCCAGCCCTAACTATAAGCTTTAGCAAAAAAGAAAGTTCTAATCTTAAAAGTAGAGAGGGTGTCTGTCTCCCTGATCTGAATTGGGAGCTGGTTCCACAGGAGAGGAGCCTGAAAGCTGAAGGCTCTGCCTCCCATTCTACTCTTACAAACCCTAGGAACTACAAGTAAGCCTGCAGTCTGAGAGCGAAGCGCTCTATTGGGGTGATATGGTACTACGAGGTCCCTAAGATAAGATGGGACCTGATTATTCAAAACCTTATAAGTAAGAAGAAGAATTTTAAATTCTATTCTAGAATTAACAGGAAGCCAATGAAGAGAGGCCAATATGGATGAGATATGCTCTCTCCTTCTAGTCCCCGTCAGTACTCTAGCTGCAGCATTTTGAATTAACTGAAGGCTTTTTAGGGAACTTTTAGGACAACCTGATAATAATGAATTACAATAGTCCAGCCTAGAGGAAATAAATGCATGAATTAGTTTTTCAGCATCACTCTGAGACAAGACCTTTCTGATTTTAGAGATATTGCGTAAATGCAAAAAAGCAGTCCTACATATTTGTTTAATATGCGCTTTGAATGACATATCCTGATCAAAAATGACTCCAAGATTTCTCACAGTATTACGAGAGGTCAGGGTAATGCCATCCACAGTAAGGATCTGGTTAGACACCATGTTTCTAAGATTTGTGGGGCCAAGTACAATAACTTCAGTTTTATCTGAGTTTAAAAGCAGGAAATTAGAGGTCATCCATGTCTTTATGTCTGTAAGACAATCCTGCAGTTTAGCTAATTGGTGTGTGTCCTCTGGCTTCATGGATAGATAAAGCTGGGTATCGTCTGCGTAACAATGAAAATTTAAGCAATACCGTCTAATAATACTGCCTAAGGGAAGCATGTATAAAGTGAATAAAATTGGTCCTAGCACAGAACCTTGTGGAACTCCATAATTAACTTTAGTCTGTGAAGAAGATTCCCCATTTACATGAACAAATTGTAATCTATTAGACAAATATGATTCAAACCACCGCAGCGCAGTGCCTTTAATACCTATGGCATGCTCAAGTAAGCCTGCAGTCTGAGAGCGAAGCGCTCTATTGGGGTGATATGGTACTATGAGGTCCCTAAGATAAGATGGGACCTGATTATTCAAAACCTTATAAGTAAGAAGAAGAATTTTAAATTCTATTCTGGAATTAACAGGAATCCAATGAACAGAGGCCAATATGGGTGAGATATGCTCTCTCCTTCTAGTCTCTGTCAGTACTCTAGCTGCAGCATTTTGAATTAACTGAAGGCTTTTCAGGGAACTTTTAGGACAGCCTGATAATAATGAATTACAATAGTCCAGCCTAGAGGAAATAAATGCATGAATTAGTTTTTCAGCATCACTCTGAGACAAGACCTTTCTGATTTTAGAGATATTGCGTAAATGCAAAAAAGCAGTCCTACATATTTGTTTAATATGCGCTTTGAATGACATATCCTGATCAAAAATGACTCCAAGATTTCTCACAGTATTACTAGAGGTCAGGGTAATGCCATCCACAGTAAGGATCTGGTTAGACACCATGTTTCTAAGATTTGTGGGGCCAAGTACAATAACTTCAGTTTTATCTGAGTTTAAAAGCAGGAAATTAGAGGTCATCCATGTCTTTATGTCTGTAAGACAATCCTGCAGTTTAGCTAATTGGTGTGTGTCCTCTGGCTTCATGGATAGATAAAGCTGGGTATCATCTGCGTAACAATGAAAATTTAAGCAATACCGTCTAATAATACTGCCTAAGGGAAGCATGTATAAAGTGAATAAAATTGGTCCTAGCACAGAACCTTGTGGAACTCCATAATTAACTTTAGTCTGTGAAGAAGATTCCCCATTTACATGAACAAATTGTAATCTATTAGACAAATATGATTCAAACCACCGCAGCGCAGTGCCTTTAATACCTATGGCATGCTCAAGTAAGCCTGCAGTCTGAGAGCGAAGCGCTCTATTGGGGTGATATGGTACTATGAGGTCCCTAAGATAAGATGGGACCTGATTATTCAAAACCTTATAAGTAAGAAGAAGAATTTTAAATTCTATTCTGGAATTAACAGGAAGCCAATGAACAGAGGCCAATATGGGTGAGATATGCTCTCTCCTTCTAGTCTCTGTCAGTACTCTAGCTGCAGCATTTTGAATTAACTGAAGGCTTTTCAGGGAACTTTTAGGACAGCCTGATAATAATGAATTACAATAGTCCAGCCTAGAGGAAATAAATGCATGAATTAGTTTTTCAGCATCACTCTGAGACAAGACCTTTCTAATTTTAGAGATATTGCGCAAATGCAAAAAAGCAGTCCTACATATTTGTTTAATATGCGCATTGAATGACATGCGCATATTAAACAAATATGTTGGACATTATTAACATTATTAAATTTGTGAGTTTTTACAACTGATATTTTTATTTTTTGCAGGTGAGGAAACGTACTGTGATGGCAGACAGAATGGAACTCAGTGTTACGGAGCTTTAGGAGGAACTGTGGCTGTCCGGCTGATGACGAGCGCCTCAGAAATATATAAATATGAATGGCTGAAGAACATAACAAAAATACTCAGTGGGAAAAATATTAACATTTCATTAAATACTCTTGAAAGCAGATCCATCTTCACTCCCAGTGATGGAACATTCAGGATAAATAACCTGAGCAGAAGTGACAGTGGTGAATATTTTCTTAGCACGTTTGATTTAAATGGAAAACTATCAGAGAAGCGAACTCTACAATTATTCATTCAAGGTAATTATCATTTAAATTTGACTTTTATAACAATAAATTTATATTTAATAATAAAATGATAGTTGATGTTTTTATTTTCCCACCTGTGAAACATTTTATTGTAAAATGTCTCATATCAATAATTAGCTGCACTCAGTGTCTCGTGTATTTCTGATTGAAATGTCTCTGTGAGCAACATTCTGAGGATTTCACAGTTTGACCAGTTTGGTGTTTTTGTCTCAGCTCCTGTGTCCTCTGTGCTGCTGGTCTCTGAGTGTCTGTCCCGGGGGCAGATGAGGGCGTCCTGCTCCTCTGAGGGAGGTGACAGTCCTCAGTACAGCTGGACTCTGGATGGACGCACACTGACAGACACTGACCTCCTCTCAGGACACAATGAGACCACAAACATCACTCTGAAACAAGGTCTCTCAGGACGACTTGTCTGCACAGTCAGCAATCACATCAGCAAAGTCAGCAAAGAGGAGAACATATCTACCTGTGCAGGTGAGCCATAACATGAGCAGCAAACAGCTGGATGCTGATAATCCTGACTGATATTTGAGCTTTCTGTTCACTTACAGGTTTTATATTCATAAACTGCACTTTATCTAATGGGACGCTCATATCACAGTGGGTGTTTGAAGCCAATAACACACTGTGCATTGAGCCAACAACCATCTCAACTACTGTTCCAGAAACTCCAGCCTCCCCCATCGGTAAGGAGACTGACAGTGTGTCCAACAAAACCTTCACTCACATCACACCATCCAATCAAACGGCTGCTTCTGCAGATGAGCCGTGGTACATCAGTAAGTCAAAACTAACATTGCTGAAGTGGATTTTAAATGTAATTTTTTTTTTTCTCTGTCTTTGATGCAACATTATGAATTTGTCACTTAAAGACATTTTTGTGTTTATGTCCCATCAGAACATGTCCCCATTATGGCTGGTGTATTGGTGGCACTGGTTACACTGTTTTTGGCGAGCATAGCAGTTTACTGTTGTAAGAACAAGAAACAAAGCAAGGAACATCATGGTATGATATTTTTCTGGTTAACTGCTGCATTTGTATGTTTGTAACAGGTGTCTGTGCACGTTGTCTTATTAGAAAGATGTTATCATGCACGTCTTCCTCTCCACAGAGGAGGAAGAAGACCACGAAGTAACCTACGCTGATGTCAAGATCCTGCAGTGTCAAACGAGGCCAAAGCACAAGATGCAAGAGATGGAAGTGGAATACGGCCAAGTTAAGGTTTCAGGAGAGCGCTGGCAAACAACCGAACCAACGGAAGATGACTGTGTGTACGCCAAAGTCCGGAAAAATCTGTGATGCTGACTGAGAGGTTTCTGAACAAAACCTGCCCCGCTGAAAGAGGGTGTGTTTGTTAAAAAAAAAAAAAAAAAAAAAAAAGCCTGGACCTGTTTCACCTTCATTCAGTCTCATTTTCTGTATGTATCACCATCAATTTTTAAATAGCCTACATTCCAACACAATGTCAGGAAATTAAATGAGCATTTCTGTCTACATGACTAAACACCAAACCAAAATCATTTATTATTGCTTATTTGTTGTTTACACATTTTTGCAACCTTTTTAACAAAAAAATGGATGAATACAATTAGTAGGATGTCAAACAGAATTTAAAAAAGTATTTTCTGAAAAATGTTACACTTTTATCATGTCAATATTTATTGGCGTACTGATAACATGCTGCTCAAAAAACAGTCTGAAGGACCTCAATGACATGATGACATGCTGAAGCGCTTCGCTTATTCATGCCTGCAACACATTCACATTTTAATAATAATAATTATTATACAAAGAAGCTCAAGAGGAATTTTCAGTGGTTGATTTGAGGATGTGTGCGTCCACACATTATCTTTCTGAAACTGTGGCTTAAGATATATGAATGTTTAAGAAGCTGTTTATTGTACTGTTGGTTTGTTATCCACGAGGAAAAACTTGTAAAATTGTGATGTTGTATTCAAAGCACATTTATTTTGCATGTTAAATTAAAGACAAAACTGTAATTTTATTTGATACACATTCACATTATAGTGTAAGTGGTGTCAGAATTTGTGTTTCTCACATTCCAGTTTTAAATAAAAGTCACTTCTGTGTTTAAAACTGATACGTTGTCACCCCATAACTTGAATTCACTTTATTTTTATAGTGGCCTCAAGGGGCTTCACATGCATCTTTGTGAAGTCGGCCACTGCTGGTTCTGCTGTTTTTTAAACTTTACCTTAATGAAAAGCAGAATTACTGATGGACCGTGTTTGTAAAGATTTGTGATCTACCACATCATTGGCTGACCAAAGACCCAGAAAATACAAAATCACCAAACACCTGGAGCCTTTACAGTGTCATTTATGTCTTTATGATGAGATTTGGTCAGTAATTCCATAATATTATCAACACTATCAGGAAAAACAGAGTTCAACTTCACAGCATGAAGAAACAATGGAAAGGTGACAGAATCAAACTGAAGCATTTGTTCTAAATACAAAATGTGTTTGCACATGGAAATTGAGAGGAATATTCACTGAATCTCAGACTTATACATGATGTCATATGAAACGAGTCACGAGAATATGTTGGCTTTCATTGAGGAAGATGAGTTGTATGAAAGCAGTGATTCTGACAGGTGAGGAGGTGTCAGTGGTGTCAGGCTGAAGCCAGCAGGGTCTCCAGAACAGAGTTGAGAATTAAACTTCTGCAGCCTGGAACTCTGTGTGAGTCTGAGTCTGCAGATCAGGGGCCTTATTTGCAAAGACTTGCATGGATTTCCTGCTGAAACATGGCGTACGCCAAAACCCAGAACTGGTGTAAGCACAAAAAAGGTCAGCCGTATCAAAGTGTCCATACACATGGATCCAAGCACGCTGCTTTTGTACATCCGACTGAACGTGGATTTGTGCACAAATGCAGAAGTACCAATCTCCTCCCTGTCCGTGCCCCTATTTAAATATGTAAATGTGTTTAAATGGGCCCTGGGATCTGGGGATTCCCCTTTCTGTCCAGAAAGACCATGGTAAGAAAAGGAATTTAACAGTGTCAGGTACTAATGAAGTGGAGATACACAGGGATATTTTATTTGGTAACCTGTCAACCAGAAAAAATATGAAGCGGACACAGCGCACGCGCACGCGCACACACACACACACACACACACACACACACACACACACACACACACACACACACACACACACACACACACACACACACACACACACACACACACAGAAAAAGAGAAAGAGGTGCAGCAGACAGTGTGACATCACAACTATACGCATGCATTAACTGACAAATACTGAACACAGGGAGACAATCGGGTGTTTAAGAAAGCTCAAGTTTCACCATGAAGAAACAAAAATCTAATAATAATAACAAAAACCATATTTGAATTCATACATGCCTAAATGTGGTTTCATTCAGATGAATTACGTGAATAAACTATTTACTCATTGCGCACATGCCAGATGAGGGCCCGAAGTGCAGGGTGACATGGGGGGGATCTGGAGGGGTTATGGTTAGGGTTAGGGGAAGGGAGAGAGTTACGTTATGTTTAGGGATAGGAGAAGGGGTTAGGGTTAGAAATAGTAAAATAAAAAATACTGCGTCATTGAAATGTCACTCATTTTGTGACGGGAGCATGAAAAACAAACGTGAGACTGGGCTGCCCCAAGCACGCTGTTAGTCAGGATGACTGAGTCATGTGTTGAACCAGGACATCTAGCCACGATGTTAGATGCAATTGCACATCACACACAGGGATGGGTATCGGGAACCGGTTCTTTTCGGGTATCATTAAGAAATGATTTGATCTATCAACATCAATAGCCTTTTTGCTTAACAATTCCCTTATCAGTTCTTCAGAGTGGCCATTGTTTTGGGGTGTTTGTCAGGATAATGATCATTTCTCTACATTGATTATAAACCCTGCAGCGGGTCTGTAATCAACCTTTTCTGCATTGCAACTTTGCTTTGAACCTTGAATCAATGAAGCAGTGCTTCGATCTGCTGCTTTGTTGGTTCTTTTTTTAATTTTGCTTTATCTTAATTTTCCCCCGCTAAAACGCCAAAGAGCATATGTCTGTGAGTAATATTTACATTTTTTATGTTAAACCAACCTGTTATCTTCTGAAACAGTTGATAGATGTATTTCATAACTTAAACACAGGACCGATGCTAACGCTTTTGGCATGTTTTCAGTGTTAAAGTTAGCATTAAGTTGTTTGCATCTCAGCACATTTGTGTGCAGTTGTTTTCCGTATAATAATTAATGGCTCAGCGTTTGTTGTCGTAAAAGAGTCAAATGCATTACAAATTGTAATATTTTTTAATTTACTTTTATTTATATATTAATAGTAGTAATAGCAACAACAAAAATAATAGTAATAACTAATAATGCTACAATACAATTTTAGAGAAAGAGACTAAAAGAACCTGATAAAACAAAACACAACAGAAAATATAAAACCAACTAACAATGAACATAAATAAATAAATACATATTCGCCCTATTGACGTATCCCATAATCCCTTGCATGCCAGAGAGTCGCTGCAGTCAAACAACATATAGAGAATCCACATGATGACAATTGGAAATGAATATTATACAACAAAAATATAAGGTTTTTATGCTTTTCATCATGTTAATAAGAAACTGCATGCATGATACCCTGAAAATTTGCTAAAACAATTATAACAAATAATCCGTGTCTGCTACGTTTAATCTGCGTGGAATTTAATAAATGCAAACCGAATTTCAGATAATTATATATATATATATATATATATATATATATATATATATATATATATTAGTCTGGAACAAAGAGGACAAACAGTGTTGTAAAGAACAATAATCAAGATGTTAAAGAACAAACTTCACTTTCCCCCAGAACGACATGATCAGGAAGAGAGCGAAGCTCACAGCAGCTCCCACTGAAGATAACGGACAGACAGCCTGTGATTCTCCCATGTTTACATAAAACAAACGCAATAACAACGTCTATAAACCCAGAGAATATATTCATGAGCGTTTTAGGCATAATATAAAAATAGTTTTATGATGCGATGTTAATGGTGTTGTCCATGTGCAGCGGTTAAAGTGAAGCCCGATCAGAGCGTCTCAATAGAGTTCTCAATGTTACTCAGATCTCGCAGCGCGGCGACCTCTTTGAAGTTTTGCGTGATTTGAAACGTCAATAGGGCGAATAGAAATAAATGTTTCCTGTGAACACCTAGTGACTCTTACACTTCCACGTCATCCCTATTTTATTTAAGTTTACTGACAATTTGTTTAGGTCAAACCATATTTTCAATTTGTTAAGTTCTTCAGTGATTTGCTCCAGAACTATCTGCCAAGCTAGAAAACTCCTAGTAAGAGCAGAATACTACTGGAATGAATTTGAATAAGGAAAGTTGTTTTTTTCCTCACCAAAATGGATGCTGCATTCACTGCAGTTTATCATCTGCAATAGTCCCAGATTGCATTTCAGAGCTTCTAGAATTCAAACATTTTTGTGCAGGTGGTTTTGGGCGGTAATTTTGGGTTACAGCTTTTTGGTTTTTCACCACTTTCATCCCTGAATATGTCAGTCGTGAGTCACTTTTGTACAGATTAAAGTCACTAACTGGGACTCCTGTCTTGTTGTGAGAAAGAAACAAGAATCGTCCTCCGTTCTGTTCACACAGCTCCAAACGCTGCGAGGCTCTCTGCCGAGTCAAGTTAGAATGATAGAGTCCAGTCGGAATTAATAATAAATTCAAAGCAAAACGCTGTTTAAATCAAGTGATGCCTCTTTCCAAACGTTGTAATACAAACCGCAATCGATCAAAACATTTTTTTCCTCCAAAAACGAGATGTCCTGTGCTGATGTGCAGCAGCCGGCTGAGCTTAGCTCAGTGGTATGGAGAGACATTCATGCCAAAATGTCTGAAAGGAAATGCTTTTGACAAAAACTACAGATTTTGTTTATTTTTATTTATGTCCAGAGATCAAGGATCCAGTGACCAATTTAAAATGTTGTTGACATAGAAAACCTGTAAAGCCTGCATTTAGTACACAGAAAATTCACAGGAGGTATCGATAAGGGAATCGATAAGGAATCGGATCGATAAGCGGAATCAATAATAGCATCAATATCGATAAAATCTTATCAATACCCATCCCTAATCACACATGATTTGAACATTAATGGAATGGAAATGTTTCCTTTTAACAAAAACAAATTCATCATGTGATGGCACCTTTACAGCAATGTGTGTGCAGTCAATAGCTCTTTTAGGAAACTGGCTCTTGCTGTGCATCACGCTTTGATGTTGGCCTCTTCAAGAGTATTGTATGGAAATGTCATGTGATGGACCTGGATGACATTCGGTTGATTGCATTCCACACAGCTGGCATGGCTCGGCTCAAGGTTGACAGGCACACTCCTCACCAACTCCTCACCAAAGCACTTTATGAAGATGCCTCTCCAGCCAACTCCAGTACCCATTTTTACAACTGGGTGGGCTGCGACAATACAGATTCAGTATCTTGTCCACAAACACAGACAGGGAACAGAGCTCTGCATATTGGCAGGTCAGCACTTTATTCCACTGCGTTACATGTAGAGCTCTTTATGTCGGTGGGATTAAGGTTGTTTCAATTTCATTTGTAAAGTCTCGGCCTGGTGACCTCCGAGACCAGTACTGCCGGATCATACATATGAAATATCGTTCTTTGTGTCAAGCATGCATTTATAGTTTGCATATATTTAAGCAAATATATTAAAATACTTTTCTAAAGAAGGCATAATGCTTTGTGTGTGTGTGTGTGTGTGTGTGTGTGTGTGTGTGTGTGTGTGTGTGTGTGTGTGTGTGTGTGTGTGTGTGTAGATTTGAGACAACCATCTTAAACAGACACTTGTCCAAAGATAAACTGTCACATCATGAACACAGTCTGCGTCCGCATGAAGCAAGAATTTCTTTCTCTGCTGCAAACACTTCTGCTTTTTGTTAGACAGGAACTTTTTTTTTTTTTTTTGTCCACACTCCACGCTGGTTTATTTTTTGCTTTCCACAATTTCTTTTATTTCCTGTTTCAAAATTGTATGCTTAAATTAGTTCATCCTGATGTGTGTTACTGTAACTGTGCTGTCTGTATTAAAATAAAATCATGTGAACATTAATTCATTCATTCATCTTCAATATCTGCTCATTCCAATTAAGGGCATCGTGAAGACATTTATTTTTTAATTTATTTTATATGCAAATGACAAAAGCTTTTTTTTGCGTTTTTTTTTTGTGTGTATTTTTAGCATTTTATTGCAGGGGTGGTGACAAAGTGGTTAGTGTGCTTGGTTTCAGTGCGGAAGGTTCTTGGTTCAAACCCACCCCTGCCACGTTTCTCCGTGTAATGTGGAGTTGCGTCAGGAAAGACATCTGGTGCAAAAGTTGTGCCAATCAAGATGCGGGTCCACCGTGGATCTGCTGTGACGACCCTGAGTGAAATAAACAAGGGAACAGCCGAAAGGACTTACTTGCTATTTTTAGAATTTTACTGCTTTTGCTTTGGAAATATTTACTCATAGATTGTTGGCTTCACTCAGCCTGTCTGTCCTCTCATGCTTAATTTGTGGTACATTGTTCTTTTAAAGACATTTTCAGTCGATTATGTGTTACTCTGAACTTAAATAACTGATAAAGCAAATGAAGGACTGTTGCAAAATCCAGTGTTAACCAGCACACATACATGTGGTTCAAGAAAGGAGAACCTACAAGATAAGTTTTGTTTTCGTGCTTTAAATTCAGTCAAACAAAAGTACTTATAATACTAGTAATTATTAAAATAGTAGAACTATTTTAATAATTATGTGTGTGCCTTGACTTAAGATGCAATAATCTTAGGCAGGCAGGCAAAAATTTTCTACATTTGTATTTATTCACACAGACAAAACCTGGTTTTCAAATGCCACCAACAGCTGCTTTAAATAACCCATGAAAATACAGCTCATACTATATGTTTAGTTTGTTTCTTGTCATGTGCTTGTGAAAATGAAACTGTCAAGATTTATTCATGCATTTTTCTGAGATGATTTTGCTTTATAACCTGTTGCACCGGCAGCAAGGTGTCTTCAGTGACTACAATTACATGCCGTTAATATTCGGGTTAAGGTCAATATTCTGGTTCCTGAATCATTAGGAATAACCCGTTTACATGCTTAAGCAGACAGAGTTACTCCTGTATACATGGTCAGTGGTATCATTTGGAATATCCCCATCTAAACAGCGACGTATGGACAATGTCCAGACGCACGGAGAACGTCATGACGCAAATATGCGTCATTCCCGTTTCTTCTTCCTCTTTCTACCGTCAATAAAAGACATTATATTCTTGTCTTTCATGATAGTAATGAAGTACTCAGTTTCCTCCTCGCTCCAAAAGTGTGGTGCTGTGCTGCCGCATCTGGATTTCGCCATACTTGTTTACCTCTGCTTCTGTGGTGTCCGGTGGGTTGCGTGCCCCGCATACAAGTAGTTGCCGTACTCAAAAGACCAAGATTCCTTGCGGATAGGACATGCGCAGAACACAAAATAATGTTCCTTTCTATAGGGATATCCCGATGCGCATTTATATGACCGGATATTCGGGGTAGAAAAGGAGTAACCCAGCGGCCATATTTGGGTTTTTAAAAACCGGAATATGAGCATATTTGTGTTTTTGCGGGTGTTTACATGGCCGTGCGCAACCGGGTTATTGCTAATATTCCAGTTATGAAAGGGTTATTGGCTGCATGTAAACGTAGTCATAGTTAGCACTGTTCTCTCACAGCAAGAAGGTTGTGGGATCACTTCCTGCCTGGTCCTTTCTGTGTGGAGTTTGTGTGGGTTCCTTCTGGGTTCTCTGGTTTCCTCCCATTTCCAAAGACATGTAGGTTTCCTGGGGTCCTGTCCAGGGTGTACCCCGCCTCTTGTCCAATAATTGCTGTGATGGGTTCCAGCTCTTCCATGAACCTTAATTAGATTAAATCTGCAATCTTGTTCAAAGTTTTTAAGCACATTTAATGAATTTAATGCCTTTGGATAGGATAAGAAAAAGCTACTGTTTAATTAGTTCCTTTAAATTCTCCCTTTTTGCATCAGATCTAATCTGGATCTGCATACTGAGTTGGTACACATTTTATGCAGTGTTGCACATCATGATGCCACGTGACATTAACCAGAGAATGGGCACCAGTACTGTTGAACTGTAAACATTCTGTTTTCCAAGCAGAGATGCTGACCATTTGGCCATCATAAAACATACTGTAATTATTTGGCTGATTTCTACCAAACTTGGTATGAGGACAGAGGCCAACCTCGGAAGTACCCACAGAGGGTTAGTTTTGGCAAAGGTCAAGATCACTGAGGTAAAATCCATCCATCCATTTTCCATACCCACTTAGTTCAATTAAGGGTCACAGGAGGGCTGGAGCTATCCCACCCATCATGGGGCGTGAGGTGGGGTACACCCAAGACAGGATCCCAGTCTGTCACAGGGCCACATTTACAGACAAATAAACACATTCACACCCACACGCACACCTACGGACAGTTTAAAGTTTCCAATCCACCTAACCTGTATGTCTTTGGATGTGGGAGGGAACCCACGCACACACGGGGAGAACATGCAAACTCCACACAGAAAGGCCACAGATGGGAATCGAACCTATAACCTTCACACTGTGAGGCAACAGTACTAACCACTAATCCGCCGTGGTGCCCCACTGAGGTAAAATGTTAAAATTAATATTTTTTCACCACACACGGCACACAAATGTGCTGGAATTTCTCAGGTGACATTAAAATTACCAAAGGTCAGTTATTGGGGTCAGGTTTATTGAGATCAAAGGACATTTATTTTCCCCACACAAATTTGCAACAAATGTGCCACTCACTGAGATGGGATCTGGAATTAACGAATTCCGATACAAAACCCCAAAAGTATAAAATCACAAATTTTCAGTTGAGGCCATCTGAGGCCAACATGCACTTGGCTGCTTAGGTGTCATCATTCATTCATTTTCTATTCCCACTTACTCCAATAAAGGGGGCCAAAGGGAGCTAGAGCCTACGTACCTTAATAAATTATTAGTTTCTCTAAGTAATTTGATTTGGGGTTTTTTTTTTTTGGTGCACTGTTGCTTGCATGTTTGTGTTTTTTTTTGTTGTTGTTCATGGATCAATGTATACTTTGTATTAGTTATGATGGGTATATGTATAATTTTATATACATGTGTATAATTTTTAATTTTGGTTAAAGGGGTAGGCGTTTACAAGCTTTTGCTTCTGCCTACACCCTTTCGGGTGCATTGTTGGATTATTTTCTTTCTTTCCTTCATTGTAAGTTTTTTTTGTTGTTCTGGACCTGTGTGTGCTGGATAAATTCAGTTCATTCATAAATAGAAAACAGTGTTGTTTTCTGATTTTGGTGGAATATTTCGACATTTCATAAGAGATTTTCTGTTGACCCATTAATGAATACAGAGTAGGTGGTTCTAGGAGTTAGACTCCTGATACTGTACTGCATCACTGCAGTGCAGCCAGCTGTAAACTGGTACTCGTCTTGGCTGAGGGACTACCTTGTGATTGACTGGCAGTGATGTCCTAGGGGAGTTGAAGAAGGAATCCAAGCACAAACACTGGCCTGGAAATGAGTTTTTTCTTCCACTAATGAGGACAGGAAACATCCCAAACACTGTAAACTTTCAAACTTTTAGGGCAGGTAAAACATTAACACAGAAGAAACTTGCAGTTTTATTTTATTTTATTGTACTGTTGGCAGCACCTTCTTGATTTTTTTTTTCTCATTTTTATTACTTGATGCAGCTGAAATTAGAGAACATTTACGTGACTGATTTGGTTTGATTGTGTGGTGTCAAAGGTCGACTCCTCAGCTGATTCATGGTGTCATAAAATCTGTTTATGATCCAAGATAGCTGAAGGGCTTTTAAACAGCCACTTGTGATCTATTTTACTTGAACTGTTTCTGAAACTGACTTCTCTACAGAGACAATAATGGACAACATAAGAGAAGCTTTATGCAACATCTCCACCACTCTTAGCGTGACAAAGCTACAGTCACTGTCAATACATGAACTGAATTTGTACCATATGTGGTATTTTTCATTCAGTGTGTGTGTGCTGTAGGATTTGAACTTTGGTAGATTTGACTGAACTATCATCAAACATTTATATTTCCCATAAAAGGGTGATTTTTGTCCTTTGTGTGACACAGTCATGTGATGTTACAATACCACACCAAGGTTATATAAAATGTTAATAAAAACCAAAACTCCTTACAAGTGCTAACAACTATATCAGATTCTGAGAAATCTTCATGTGACTACTAACTTAAACAAAGAGAATGGTCAAGTATATATTAAAAAAACAAATACTTTGATTTAAAACCAGTGTTGTTGGTTTCATATACTGTAAAAAAAAAAAAGAGAAAACATTATTCAGTGTAAAACAAGATCACTCTTTCCACCAATGGCTAAAACTGTTTCAAAGTAAAAAACATTCACTATAAAACATTGCAGCACATGCTACCTTGCTACACTTACTACCTCTCTTTAACATAAAGAGCTCTTACAAGTTTTGGATGTTGAGCTGGACATAACTAAACGTGCTGCAATGCTTTAGAGTGTTCAAAATATGTTTTATCCTGAGGCGCACCAAGACTTAAGGCTCCTTCACACAGAGTGCGAATATGTACAACTCCAGGGCGACACCTGTCGGAGCAGCTGGTATGTGCACACCACGAAACATTGCGCTAACAGGCAGGCGTGCACAGCCACCAGAAAAAAAAGAAATAACAAATAAAAAAATACATGCTGCGACGTTTCTGTGCACGTAGAAACAGCTCCTTTCCCCAGCAGCTGCGCAGCTGAAAAAAATAAAATAAAATTTACCCACGGGATTCAAACCTGTGCCTTCCAAAAGCTCTGATTACAATCAGAAACTTTACCAAGTAAACAACATTGCTGTCCTATAAAAGGTGTTGAATACTGCCTCATATCAGGAAGCATATGGACATATTAAAAATAAAATAAAAACAACGTACCATATAAAAACATTGCATTGTATTAAATCCCGCTCATCAAGCGGGCAATACAAATATGATCCGTCTATTCCTGTGTAGATGACCCATGGTCACTGACGTACAGTCATGAAATGACATGAATGAGAAGCAGTTCGCTTGTCTCATTCATGTCCACATTTGCTGGTGCATGTCCTGGCAGCCCGTGCACATCTTGCCGACATGCTTGTCTTGTGGATGGCGCACCGCAGGACACCGCTTCATGTGGAACAGAGCTCACGTGGGCGACGTGACAGTCAGATCTCCTGCTGTGTGTTATGATCTGAGGGTCCGTTTCAACCTGGGGGCAGCCTGTCCATGCATGTGTCGTGTGTGCGTGCACTCGCCTGCTGCAGCTCATCGCCACAGTGATATATGTTTTTATTTATGTCCACTTGATGACAGCAAACAGACACGCACGTCACAGTGGTCAGTTGTTAGTCTATGCCCATCCAAACACAGTATTGTCCAGCTGAGTCCATCCCCTCTTGTTTTTTTAAAAAAAGTGCTCAAAAACAATAAATGCTATCATCTTTAACTCAGCACATTCAAAGAACCGACAATGAGGATAAACCAATTCGTAATGAGTGAATTTTGATCCATCATATCAATTGAAAAAGCAACTTTGTTTGGACATGTAATGTCCCATAGCTAGCAGGAGGTGGTAATGGTAGAAAAATTTTTTTTTTTTTAAATATGCTTACATCCACTTCAGAGATTGTGCATTGTGTAATTTGGGAGATATTTAATATAGGAAGCGGGTGTCTACCATGACAAAAAAAACCCACCCCATGCAAAAAAGAAAACTGCAATATATACTGTAATTGTAACATCTTTTGAAATATTAGAATGTAACTGTTTTGACTTCATGATTAGTTCTGATGAACCCTGCATTGAACACAACATTCAAGTTTATGATATATAATGGTCTTGACTTGGTAGTGTTTGTTTTAGAGAAGTCACAAAAGCTACATACTGATATTGTTACAGTGATCATGCAATTACACATGTAATTTAAACACATGTAAAAGTCACAGCATGGCAAGTTGTAGTAAATCAAGTGTCATGGCCAAGCCAAAAACAAGCTTTCAGGCTAAATAATTTGATAAAACCTTTGACAATGGTTTATGTTTTTAAAGTTTTTGAAGAGCATGGCCTCCTCCTAAGTTCTGTTATTCACACAGTGTGACTGAAATAAAACCTTTGACAATGGTTTATGTTTTTAAAGTTTTTGAAGAGCATGGCCTCCTCCTAAGTTCTGTTATTCACACAGTGTGACTGAAATAAAACCTTTGACAATGGTTTATGTTTTAAAGTTTTGAAGAGCATGGCCTCCTCCTAAGTTATTCACACAGTGTTACTGAAATAAACCTTTGACAATGGTTTATGTCTTTAAAGTTTTTGAAGAGCCTGGACAAACTTTACACGTAGCGGAATAGCCAGATAATTGAAATAGACCATACTTTGTTACATTCAAGGGGTGTGGGTTATTTTCAAGATATAGGATTCATTTTGATGCCAAAATGCTGGAATTAATATTGCGAATCATTTCCCAAGTGGATGTATTGAAATTCTGACTTGTGATTTTAACCACCGCCTGCTACCATAGCTGCGTCTGCCACCTACTGGATGGTTATGAATGCTGGAATCCCTAAACAGAAGCCCTGTGTACACCGCCAACCCGTTCACATCTCTAACCGTTTTTCCCCACTCGACGACACACCCGCCGAGGATCAAACTCTGGTTACTGGCGACTCCGTTTTGAGAAATGTGAAGTTAGCGACACCAGCAACCATAGTCAATTGTCTTCCGGGGGCCAGAGCAGGCGACATTGAAGGAAATTTGAAACTGCTGGCTAAGGCTAAGCGTAAATTTGGTAAGATTGTAATTCACGTCGGCAGTAATGACACCCGGTTACGCCAATCGGAGGTCACTAAAATTAACATTAAATCGGTGTGTAACTTTGCAAAAACAATGTCGGACTCTGTAGTTTTCTCTGGGCCCCTCCCCAATCGGACCGGGAGTGACATGTTTAGCCGCATGTTCTCCTTGAATTGCTGGCTGTCTGAGTGGTGTCCAAAAAATGAGGTGGGCTTCATAGATAATTGGCAAAGCTTCTGGGGAAAACCTGGTCTTGTTAGGAGAGACGGCATCCATCCCACTTTGGATGGAGCAGCTCTCATTTCTAGAAATCTGGCCAATTTTCTTAAATCCTCCAAACCGTGACTATCCAGGGTTGGGACCAGGAAGCAGAGTTGTAGTCTTACACACCTCTCTGCAGCTTCTCTCCCCCTGCCATCCCCTCATTACCCCATCCCCGTAGAGACGGTGCCTGCTCCCAGACCACCAATAACCAGCAAAAATCTATTTAAGCATAAAAATTCAAAAAGAAAAAATAATATAGCACCTTCAACTGCACCACAGACTAAAACAGTTAAATGTGGTCTATTAAACATTAGGTCTCTCTCTTCTAAGTCCCTGTTGGTAAATGATATAATAATTGATCAACATATTGATTTATTCTGCCTAACAGAAACCTGGTTACAGCAGGATGAATATGTTAGTTTAAATGAGTCAACACCCCCGAGTCACACTAACTGTCAGAATGCTCGTAGCACGGGCCGGGGCGGAGGATTAGCAGCAATCTTCCATTCCAGCTTATTAATTAATCAAAAACCCAGACAGAGCTTTAATTCATTTGAAAGCTTGTCTCTTAGTCTTGTCCATCCAAATTGGAAGTCCCAAAAACCAGTTTATTTGTTATTATCTATCGTCCACCTGGTCGTTACTGTGAGTTTCTCTGTGAATTTTCAGACCTTTTGTCTGACTTAGTGCTTAGCTCAGATAAGATAATTATAGTGGGCGATTTAACAATCCACACAGATGCTGAGAATGACAGCCTCAACACTGCATTTAATCTATTATTAGACTCTATTGGCTTTGCTCAAAAAGTAAATGAGTCCACCCACACTTTAATCATATCTTAGGATCTTGTTCTGACTTATGGTATGGAAATAGAAGACTTAACAGTATTCCCTGAAAACTCCCTTCTGTCTGATCATTTCTTAATAACATTTACATTTACTCTGATGGACTACCCAGCAGTGGGGAATAAGTTTCATTACACTAGAAGTCTTTCAGAAAGCGCTGTAACTAGGTTTAAGGATATGATTCCTTCTTTATGTTCTCTAATGCCATATACCAACACAGTGCAGAGTAGCTACCTAAACTCTGTAAGTGAGATAGAGTATCTCGTCAATAGTTTTACATCCTCATTGAAGACAACTTTGGATGCTGTAGCTCCTCTGAAAAAGAGAGCTTTAAATCAGAAGTGTCTGAGTCCGTGGTATAACTCACAAACTCGTAGCTTAAAGCAGATAACCCGTAAGTTGGAGAGGAAATGGCGTCTCACTAATTTAGAAGATCTTCACTTAGCCTGGAAAAAGAGTCTGTTGCTCTATAAAAAAGCCCTCCGTAAAGCTAGGACATCTTTCTACTCATCACTAATTGAAGAAAATAAGAACAACCCCCAGGTTTCTTTTCAGCACTGTAGCCAGGCTGACAAAGAGTCAGAGCTCTATTGAGCTGAGTATTCCATTAACTTAAACTAGTAATGACTTCATGACTTTCTTTGCTAACAAAATTTTAACTATTAGAGAAAAAATTACTCATAACCATCCCAAAGACATATCGTTATCTTTGGCTGCTTTCAGTGATGCGGTATTTGGTTAGACTCTTTCTCTCCGATTGTTCTGTCTGAGTTATTTTCATTAGTTACTTCATCCAAACCATCAACATGTTTATTAGACCCCATTCCTACAGGCTGCTCAAGGAAGCCCTACCATTATTTAATGCTTCGATCTTAAATATGATCAATCTATCTTTGTTAGTTGGCTATGTACCACAGGCTTTTAAGGTGGCAGTAATTAAACCATTACTTAAAAAGCCATCACTTGACCCAGCTATCTTAGCTAATATAGGCCAATCTCCAACCTTCCTTTTCTCTCAAAATTCTTGAAAGGGTAGTTGTAAAACAGCTAACTGATCATCTGCAGAGGAATGGGTCTATTTGAAGAGTTTCAGTCAGGTTTTAGAATTCATCATAGTACAGAAACAGCATTAGTGAAGGTTACAAATGATCTTCTTATGGCCTCGGACAGTGGACTCATCTCTGTGCTTGTTCTGTTAGACCTCAGTGCTGCTTTTGATACTGTTGACCATAAAATTTTATTACAGAGATTAGAGCATGCCATAGGTATTAAAGGCACTGCGCTGCGGTGGTTTGAATCATATTTGTCTAATAGATTACAATTTGTTCATGTAAATGGGGAATCTTCTTCACAGACTAAAGTTAATTATGGAGTTCCACAAGGTTCTGTGCTAGGACCAATTTTATTCACTTTATACATGCTTCCCTTAGGCAGTATTATTAGACGGTATTGCTTAAATTTTCATTGTTACGCAGACGATACCCAGCTTTATCTATCCATGAAGCCAGAGGACACACACCAATTAGCTAAACTGCAGGACTGTCTTACAGACATAAAGACATGGATGACCTCTAATTTCCTGCTTTTAAACTCAGATAAAACTGAAGTTATTGTACTTGGCCCCACAAATCTTAGAAACATGGTATCTAACCAGATCCTTACTCTGGATGGCATTACCCTGACCTCTAGTAATACTGTGAGAAATCTTGGAGTCATTTTTGATCAGGATATGTCATTCAAAGCGCATATTAAACAAATATGTAGGACTGCTTTTTTGCATTTACGCAATATCTCTAAAATCAGAAAGGTCTTGTCTCAGAGTGATGCTGAAAAACTAATTCATGCATTTATTTCCTCTAGGCTGGACTATTGTAATTCATTATTATCAGGTTGTCCTAAAAGTTCCCTAAAAAGCCTTCAGTTAATTCAAAATGCTGCAGCTAGAGTACTGACGGGGACTAGAAGGAGAGAGCATATCTCACCCATATTGGCCTCTCTTCATTGGCTTCCTGTTAATTCTAGAATAGAATTTAAAATTCTTCTTCTTACTTATAAGGTTTTGAATAATCAGGTCCCATCTTATCTTAGGGACCTCGTAGTACCATATCACCCCAATAGAGCGCTTCGCTCTCAGACTGCAGGCTTACTTGTAGTTCCTAGGGTTTGTAAGAGTAGAATGGGAGGCAGAGCCTTCAGCTTTCAGGCTCCTCTCCTGTGGAACCAGCTCCCAATTCAGATCAGGGAGACAGACACCCTCTCTACTTTTAAGATTAGGCTTAAAACTTTCCTTTTTGCTAAAGCTTATAGTTAGGGCTGGATCAGGTGACCCTGAACCATCCCTTAGTTATGCTGCTATAGACGTAGACTGCTGGGGGGTTCCCATGATGCACTGTTTCTTTCTCTTTTTGCTCTGTATGCACCACTCTGCATTTAATCATTAGTGATCGATCTCTGCTCCCCTCCACAGCATGTCTTTTTCCTGGTTCTCTCCCTCAGCCCCAACCAGTCCCAGCAGAAGACTGCCCCTCCCTGAGCCTGGTTCTGCTGGAGGTTTCTTCCTGTTAAAAGGGAGTTTTTCCTTCCCACTGTAGCCAAGTGCTTGCTCACAGGGGGTCGTTTTGACCGTTGGGGTTTTACATAATTATTGTGTGGCCTTGCCTTACAATATAAAGCGCCTTGGGGAAACTGTTTGTTGTGATTTGGCGCTATATAAAAAAATTGATTGATTGATTGGATTGATGATGGATGATGGATAAGGTTTGTTCAACAGTCAGTGGCACAGATGGGCAGTTTCTACGCAGAAAGAGCAGTAAACTGCACTTGTGGTCTAAAACTAAAAACAATACGGTCATACCTTAACACAAGATAGAAGAAAAGAATTTAGCTGAAAAACAATGAACGTGAAGTAAACAGTCCATCTAGGTAAGCAGCAAATGTAGTTGATGAGAATAGACTGTAAATTATTATAACTAGCTGTGGCTTTGGTGGCCACCAGCTCTAAGGATCGTACGTGTCACTTCAAAACCTTTATGTAAATTCATTCATTTATTAATTCATTTATCTATTCATTTGCTGCACTTTATAGAGGGTTAATACCAAAGTGTTCCCAAAACCTTTTCCTAAGCATAGGGGGTAAAAAAAAAAAAATACAAAAATATATGTATTGCCTCATTGTGTTATTTTGCTGGTTTAATATACAGTTTTTCAATGTATTTTTTTAAAAATATTTTTATCCCGAAGGCAAAATAGTTGCAGCTGCATTTTTTTCCAACTGAAATACACAATCATAGTATATTTAAGTCCACATTAATATATCAAACTTAAATGACATTTTAAATTAAAACAATAATAATAAATTCTCAACATTTCTTGTACAAGCTGTATAATTTGCTTGAGAGAAAAAAATCTTCCTAAATATCAGCATTTTGTATTGATATTACAGAACATGTCCTATTTGAATGATCAGTGCAACAGTTATGTAGTTGTCATTGTACAAAGCAGGAGCTGGATTTTTGTCATGTGCTGACGTAAACATTCATTCATTCGACAGTAAAGTTGCAACAAAACCATCATGTCCACATTCTGTGTGTGTGTCTATGCATCCCCCACTAGTACTCCTCTGATACAGCATCAGACAAAATGTTGCTGCTGGGACTGGGTGGGATGTGGGTGCCTGTGGTTCCGTCCATTGCAGGCAGAGCGGGTGTGGTCGTGGAGGCCTGCTGGGAATGCTGCAGCTTCTTCCTGGTGATTTTCCTCTCCTTGGCCCGCCTGTTCTGGAACCAAATTTTCACCTGCAGCACAAACAGACAACATCAAATAAAACCTTTTAGGGTCATTTACTTATTTTCGGATCTCACTAATGTGCAAGAACAAAACAAAGGCGAGAGGTCAACTGGGTGATGCCAGTGGATTACCAGGATGGCGCTTTTGACAGTTCCGAGGTTAAGAGATTTTGACATTTTTGTGGATCTTGTAGCCAATCCTCAGTCACATTGGGAGGATTCACTTCAGGTATAGAACTGTAGCCGGGACGACGGCCTGCACATTACGACTACACTGTGTTGTGTTGTGCTGCACAGTCAGATTGTTGACACTTTCATAACTGGTTGAGCTCAGGTTTATTCCTGTAGTGAGGCCCGAGAGCAAAATGTGGTCAGAAGAATTCAGTCTTCACATCAATACGCCTCCCACAATGAGCGACATATAATGCCTGCTTATGGTCAGTAGGGAGCAGTGCTGGGCACAGCTAACCAAAAAGTTAGCTTTAAAAGTTATCTTTTATGACTATAAACCGATAAACTGCTAAAAAAAATTATCTTTATTACAGATAACCGATAACTATTAGTAATGATTTGGACGCGGCCACATCAGATTACACTGCCGCCTTCTGATAAACCAGTTTCACTGTAAGCGCCACAGGGGCTGCTGGGTAAATTCAAGGATCACAAACACAAAGAACACACGAAAAATGAATAGATTAAAAAAAAAAAAAACCCAAATACTGTCACTGTCATCATCTTTCAAAAGCAGTGACACACAGTTTTAGAAGTCACAGTTTATCTCGGTATTTGATACACTGTCGTTTACGAGCTAAAAGCTGCCTCTTTTTTCGCATACTTTGAACCCTGTGGCTTAAACAACTGAAATACATCCATTAATGCATTTATTGGCAGAGTAAAACACACATAGTAAATATAAATTCTTACCTGTTAGTTTCAGTGGGATTCATCTGAATAAATAATCCACATAAAGCATCCTTTTTAAAAATCCAAAACAGTGTCTAGAAAACTCCCTCCTTCTGTACTCACAGCTGCGACACGAGAGCGCCTTTTTCCCCCCCACCGAGTCTCTGGGGATTAAATTACAGCCACAAAGAAATAAAATAAAATAATGTTAAAATTAGTCTGTTTTGTTTTCGTGTCGAGTGGACAAGTCACTGTAATGTCCAAAGTGAACCTGAACTACACTACCCACAATGCTCCCTGCATCAACTGGCCAATCACGTTTTGCGCTTAATGATGACGCCATCAGCAAGCGACAGGCAGCCGGTGGCTGAAAACACACAATAAATGGAATAAAATGTTTGCTTTTAGTGTTTACAAAGTTTTTGACCACTAAACTTTACCAGCAAAGAAAATGTTAGCGGACTGAAAGTTATCGGAACTAAATTTATCGGAAGGTAATTGGTCCGATGATGGTTTTAAAACTTATCTGAAAAGCTAAACATTAGCTTTGATAATTAGCTGCTATGGGATTAGCTGAACTGTGCCCATCACTGGTAGGGAGCAGTAAAATGGTAAATGGACTGCATTTATATAGCACTTTTCCATCTGCATCAGAAGCTCAAAGTGCTTTACAATTATGCCTCACATTCAACCATTCACACAAACGCATTCACACACTGATGTCAGGGTGTTGCCATGGAAGGCGCTCACGACACACCAGGAGCAACTAGGTGATCAAGGACCTTGCCCAAGGGACCTGAGTGGTTTTACGGTCTGGTTGGGTTTTGAACCAAGGATGCTCTGGTCTGAAGCCCAATGCTTAACCACTAGAACATCACCTCCACTAAAACACAAGCTAATATGGTACTTTCAGTAACAATTAGATAAAACTTGAAAACAAAATAAAAAAATAAATGGTTTTGGTGAGAATATCACATTTTAAACCATGTCATAAAAATGAATACAATATTTCTAGTCATTTCTTTCATTACACAAGCTTATTTAATGTAGTATTGTAGCAGATGAATGGTTCAGTTGAAGATACAAGCACCCAATGTGGTATAAATACTTCTACGAAGTCCTTTTTTTCCCCAAAATAAATAAATAAAAAAATGCATTAGCCATATTAAGTTTTAAAATGGTGACCACTTTTCAATATGGCTACCACAAATACAGCCTATTTGCGCAAATAAATACAAACAATGACAAGCAAATATAGGTGGTTATGGTACTAAGTCATAAAATGTGATGCTATAAACACAAATCTAACATTTTAAGGTATGATTTGTGCCATCTTCATTTTTAAAAGGGTTTTTTTTTTTGGTGCTATGAACCTCTTTTATCTACAGCAAGATTAGCTGAAGCTGAACCCCATTTTGAGTTACACAGCAGTGATTGCCACCAGTGTTCCCTGGTTGTGCTTCACACTCACTGTTTTTTGGGGGTATAATGTTGAATAGATTGTTTCATCTGTTCAACAGTTTACTCGGTTGTGGACATTGCTGTGCACAAGCAACTTCTTGGACCCATTAGTGCAGTGGATAACTGAAAAAAAATCTTTCAAATGGTGATGCATGACCAAATTTGGCACAAATGCACTTTAGACATTACCCTTTCGAAAAGACAGGGTGTCCACTTGAATTTTCAATAGGCAGCCAGGTAGGGGTCAATTGAATAATTACACAGGGGTCTAAATTAAAAGATGCTCTAATCATATTGAAAACTATACATTATTTGTGTGATCACAGAAATTCCAAAAATGTATAGTTTGGACTATCTGTGACTGATTGTTTTGGAGTTATGGGGTAAAAACAGCAAGAATGGTGACAAAGGTCAATTTCAGTTTGTACAGGGGTCAAAAGTTAAAGGTGCTCTAACTTTGGAAAAAAATAATGCAGATTGTCAGTTGAGTTAATAGGGTTTTAAAAAGGAACAGTTTGCATGATGTGTCATGCTTAGTTATGTTACGGGGTAACATACTATGTCACATGTCATAGAATCCAGTGGACATCGACATTGTTTAACCTTTATTTTGCAGACCAAACATTCAACACAGTCAAAACTATTCAATGTATGTATATGTTAATGTATATGTAATATCATGAGCATTACAGATGTAACGTCTTGTTCAGAGGTGCTGCGCTGTGGTGCGCAGCAGCACTGAGACGCATTGACTCACAGTGACACACTGTGTTTTCAGCTTGATTGCGCAATGTTCACGTCCAGTTCACAAGATGAATGCTTGACACAGACTTTCCACATAACAGTATTTCCTTTGCCACCCGAAATGGGGTGCACGTCCGGCTCATCCTGCCACAGTTGGGACATGCCGGCAGGATTTGATGTGCCTGTACATGGCAAATTTCCCTGGAACACAATCAGGCTGTTTTGAATGTTGTTTTGATGCCATGAGAATATTTACAATGCAATTAGAGTCCACCTTGACTGCTGTTCAATATGTTTCCACCTCAAACGCATCACGATAGTTGGGTGCCCAACATTCAGGATGGCCTCACAACTGTGCCCGACTGTTTGGAATGCATTTCGACACTTCCTGAATGTGGGTCAAAGGCACATTCGGGTGGCTTTCGGGCCCATCCGGTCTCTAGTGTGATGGGGCATTAACTGTGCATGCCCTGTTAAAACGATGATGTAAAGGTTCAGGAAAAAAAACAAAGAACAAAACAAAATACATCTTGCATAAAATCATCCTGCATTTCTTTCTTAATGTTACAGCTTAATGTGCAGGAGAATGAAGGGCAGCATAATTTATTTTATTATTTTATTAATCAGTAAAGTTAATGGGGAAAATATTTTAGTTTTTCATGTGTGATTTAGTGCAACTGTGTCTAAGTTACAATGTAATCATTCTAGATTCTGCTTTATGAACATTGCAGACACAAACTGGACAAAGAAGGGAGACAATGCTGACTTTTGACGCTGAAATTTGCTTTTTTGCAGCTTCTTCGTGGTTTGCACTTCTGTCACTACTTCCGTATTGAAATTATTGGCACTATGCTAACAGCTCGATTTACTTCGTGTGGTCTTTTGCCTGCTCAGAACATGTCTACATATGGGCATGTTCAGAGTATGGAAGTAGTAGGAAGTGCGTTCTGTACTCTGACATATTTAAAGTGAAGCAACAAAGTGGCGAGCTGTGGAGTCCGGCAGCTTGAGCGCATTTGTTGGTGTGGAAAAGCTTACTGACTTTGACATTGTGGACAACAATGAGATCTTTTCTGAATTGTCTTTTGTCTTTCTGCTTCCTCCTCTGTGACAATTCCTACCTGCCTCTAACCCTGCTGGTGCTCTCACCTGTCTCTCAGAGAGGCTCAGTGCATTGGAGAGCTCAGTCTTCCTCCTCATAGTGATGTAGCGGTTGTGTTGAAACTCCGTCTCCAGCTCTAGCCGCTGGTATTCAGTGTACACCACCCTGTACTTGTCCTTTGTGCGAGTCTTCTCTCCTGAATCACATAAATCAAGCAGAATGAGTTAAATCTTCGACAAAGGTGCATGTGAATAAACAAGTAGACGCTTTCTTTTCTGTTTATATTTTCACCCTTGAATCACCCATGTACGGCCCCTCCACACATCGTGTGAATGTGGCCGAACTTCACATGAAGCAGGAATCGTATGCAATACGTGGAAAATCGTAGTTGCTTCCAATGCCTCGTACACCTATTGTTACAACTATTCATGCACACCAGCGACTGAAAGACAGCTTGTGCCTTGTGTGAGCCCATTTGATCCCTCTCGCGGCAGATGTTGGTCATATTCCAGGTGACACACATGAACATCTAACACCGCTCACTTGGCACATAGAAAATGTGTGGCCATTTGCGCTGTTAGCACAAAAGCAGTCAGCAGATGACCACTTTCAAGCTGGTGTGTGAAATTTGTTTAAGTGCCCTCACAACTGTGAAGTTGCCAAGTCCAAATGTGGCGTGCGAGAGTGTTGGCTCTCCCCACAACACGTGTGCGTTTCGCACGCTGTCCTCACGTGGAAATACATAAAATATATATGCTTTTGCAACGGGCTGGAAAGCGCGCACATTGATAGGCTGTCCCAGCTGAAACGGAACGTCAGTTCATGTGGACATGCAGCAGGCGATCTGTCTGATAGGTCACACGTGTCATGTGAGCAGTGCGCCGCAGGACTATATGAAAAGCCAACAGTGCAACAAATATGGCACTTTCAGTCACGTATCAGCAGAAATACACCAAACAAATGCCTTTTGGTCAGTTATCACAGCACTTTTTTCGTTTAAAGAAAAAAATGCATTTATCTGCTTTTTGATTTTAGCCATTTCATGCTCTGTATGAGACAGTAATGTGGTGCAGTGGTAAGTTTCTGTCTGGTAATCAGAGCTTTTGTACCTAACAGGTTCGAATCCCGTGAGTGGCATTTACTTTTTATTTAACCAGGGTTATTTAACCGCGGGGTTCTGTATTGTGTCCCTTTTTATTTATTATTCATATCAACCCAGTGATATTCACTAATTATAGAGCTGGTTTTTATTTTATTTTCTCCACATCAGTGGCACAATGTGGTGCACCATGCCCCAGCTTCTTGCACTGTGTTCGTGCCCGTGCATGATGGTTTGGTTCCCCATTTCGTGTTTGGTTCATGGATTTTCTTCTGATTTCTGTGTCTTTTGTGTTATGTGTGAAGGGGCCCTAGCCCTGCTTGCTTCCTTTACTCTGTCCATCCACCTCACACACTTGTTAGCTTCGAGCAATTCCACAGTGACTGACGTTACATTCAGAGAGGAAGCAAGCCTTTTGAAGTGACAGGACTTAAAACATAGAGCCCCTGAGTGAAGACATAATAGGGACAAGGTCTACTTGGTACGGGAAGGAAGCTTTGTTGGTGTTTAGTACATGTTGGTGGTACTGGATACTATGGGCATAACTGACATTACAAAAAAACATGTTGTGGCTGGCGTGCCTGGCTGGCTTTTGTTGGTCTTCTGTTTCTGTCTTTTGGTTTTCCTTCCAGGTGGCGCGCATTTGGGGAACTGAGTGGCTGTGTGGCTGAGTTATCAGGACCTCACCCTGATCACCTGCGGCTCATCAGGACTCACAGCCTGTGGTGCATCTACATGGATTGGAACATGGTGGCATTTAAGTCTGGAGTACACAGTGTGTATTGCCAGAGGACTTGACCTTGTGACCAGACGGGTGAGATCATCGTCTCGAGAGCCATCTCATCATCAGTGGATGCAGAGAACGTCCAGGTTTGATGCATGGTCTGTGAAAGAGGAGAGGGTGAGGTCTCACGCTCGTCAGCACACTTCCTGAGGTACGTTAGGTTTTGTGACTAACATTTGTACAGTCAGTAATGTGGTGTCCCTCACAACCTTATTATATTGAGCTGTTATGTTAGTCGTTTTAATCAGCTTCCACTGCAGTGAGTTTGTGAACAGGATGTTCCATGCCTGCAGGGTGGGAAGCTGATTAGTAATTAAGCCAGGAAGTGTTTGCTGTTTGTACACCTTTGAGCGGTCTCTCTGTGTGTTGAGTGTGGACTCACATGATGATTTCTTCATTCACAGACTCGGTTTGTCGTGGGACCTGGGGGGGTGTCGGTGGGGTCCGAACTGGTTCTGGCTCCGGACCGTTAGCACTGCTGGGAGCGCACCGCAATCCACCATGCCAGACCGCGCACTTTTATATTTATCACATCACTGTTATGTTTATTAAACTCTGTTATCCTTTGTACCGTGCTCTGCTTATTTCATACTGGGTCCTTCAAACGCTGGTCGGTTCTCCGGGCTGCGTCCGACACATAACAGTAGTTTCTGGCCAAACATCACAGACCCAGCGGTAGCAGAGACGGTAACGCGCCGGGAAGGCGGCAGCAGACGTTCAGAAGTTATCCGGATCAGTTGCGGGTGCTCTCCGCCCGGATGGTGCGTGTTTGAGAACCCATTACTGAATACTGATTCGTGCTCTCTTGCAGCCGCGTTTCCTGTGTTTGTGCCTTATCCGTGGGTCGTGGTGGAGTGTGACTGGCAACGGCTTCGCGTCACGCTCCGACCGGATAAGAGGTTTAAACGGGAGCTACAAGAATGTGTCTGTAATGGGTGAACGCGCACGGCGGAGCTCTGTGGCACGGGTCGCTGAGCTTCCCGTGTTACAGTTTTAGCCCCGTTTCCCCGTGTGAAGATAACTACTGCGTCTGTTGTATCAGCTCCGGCGTAATTTAGTTGAACATTTTTGGTTGTGGTTACACACAGCTGCGCACAGAAAAGCAGCTTGAGTTTGTTTTCTCAGTTACCAAAGGGGGTTTTCATTTTTAGCACTCTGGCTCCCTCTGTTGGTGACTGAGTCACATTACCGTTAAGCTCTTAAGTTGGAACAGGGTGTTCCATTTGTTTGAGCTTGACGGTATAAAACACTTATTAGTTTTGTGTTGATTCATTTTTTGTGGGTGTTTTTTGAGTTGGTTTTTGTGTGGGATTTTTTACACTATTAGTGTCTGGGGTCGTGACCCTGCAGTTCTGTTTGGAGCATGAAAAGGACCCAAGCAACTTTATGTTACTCTGTTAGTCTTTCTTTCTTTTTCTTTTAGTTTCACCTCCCCAGGGTTTGATGGGACGGTCCCCTGGGGGGTGATGGGGGGATAATTGGGTTGTTTTTCTTTTTCTTTTTTTTGTTTTTGTTATGCCCTCTCTTCTCCTCTGACTCCAGCCGGGTGAGCCGTACGTGTCGGCGTTGGGAGTGGTGCAGTTTGGTTATGCTGGGCGTTTCCCAGGTAACCTCTGCACCTGGGAGGGGGGGGGGTTCGGGGTGTTGTTGTTTTTTTTTGTTTGTTGATTCCCTGTTCCACCTCCGGCTTCAGCGCGCCTTTGAGCCGTCTGCCATCAGCGTGGCTGAGGTTTGGGGCGGTGGGATATACCCGCAGCTGGTGGCTGGTTTGGAAGTCGGAGGAGTGGCGCCGTTTTGTGCCGTCTGCCATAACCGCTGTTCCACTCCTCCCGGTTGGCTTCTGGGGTATAGTCACGGTTGGTGACGCTGGACGTGCTTCCAGTTTCCACTGCGCCAAGGGGGTGGGGTTGGGGTTGTTTTGTTTGTATGTTTTTTTTTGTTTTTGTTTTTCCCCCCAGTTTCCGCCCTCAGGGTGTGACTGTGGTGTCCTCTGGGGGGGAAAGGGCTGTGGGTCCATCTAGCCATAGACGGCCGGGGCTGGGTCCGTTGGTCATGAGGGGAGGCATCTCCTGGGGTTGATGGAACGGTCCTCTGGGAGGCGCTGGGAGTCCCCGTGGGTGACTTTGGATCCCAGAGGGACCTCGGCTGTGGTTATTACTCCTGGAGCTGGCGGGATGTCCTCTGGGGGTGTTGGTCCCTACATGTCGTCGGGGGGGGGGGGGGGGGGTGTTAGCGTTTTTTTTTGTTAGCTTAAGTTTGGGTTGTTTTTTTTTTCTCCCCTTCCCGGGGTTTGGTGGGACGGTCCTCTGGGGGGGGGGGGGGGTGGTTTGGGTGTTTGTGTTTGTCTTTTTGTTTTATGACTAATCAGACTGTGAACATGGTTGGAAAGGCTGACCGCACAGGTTTAAGAACTCCTGGCCACACCTGTGCTAATTGACAGACAGAAACAAAGGCAAAGATGCAGCCAGAGGAGAAGACATCAACCGTTCTGTTAAATGAAGATTCTGTTGGAAGATGTATGCAGATACGGTTTCCAGCCATGGTCCCTGGAGGGAGGTGTTTCTCCTGGGCCAGGTTTGTGTGGTCGCCGGGAGGCTTCCCGTGAGGGTGGGGTGCTGGTGGCTGGCGTGCCTGGCTGGCTTTTGTTGGTCTTCTGTTTCTGTTTTGGTTTTAAAATTCAAATGATTGAGCACCATTCCACACCATATGCTGGCATTACTGCGGTTCTCCAATGCTCCTGGTACCCTCTTGCAGTTGTTCTATCCAGACTGCATTATTTTATTTCTTCATGCGATTTTCCATCTTGGACTAAGGAAGTATTTAAAAATTCTTACTCTTTTTAATACCTCTCCCTAAAAATTAATTTCTGACTCATCACCTTCATTAAATCACAAATGCTGTCTTTTGTTGTTGTTGTTGTTTTTGTAGTTTCCTCTGTATTTCCTATTTCCAAGTGTTGGATAACACAATGTCATCTGCAAAAATAAACTTCACCGGGGGCATGATCTTTCAACCTAAAAGTCAAAAAATAAACAGATTACAAAAGGTAAGGTTTTGACGAACATCTGTGCTACAAACCGCTCTGACGGGCTTGTGTGTTACATTGATCTTGCTTCACTCCTGGTCCTTGTTCCATGTACTAATTTGAATGAAGTAAAACAGTTCCCGGGTATTATGTCTGCATTCCTGTCAGAACAACTCAAACAAGTGAGTCACTAACAGACGACTTATTTGAAGCAGTCTGGTGCCATGTTCAAGTTCAGGCGCCACTTAAAGCCTCATCAACTCTATTAATCATGCTAAATATAAGGAATGTAAGCCCTCCCACCTGCATTGCATCACAGTTTTCCTTATCACTGGTGAGCGGTGTTTACACAGGCAGCTATTCATTGACACACATGTTCACTTGCAACAGGAAGGACTTAGGGGGTGAGTCATTGTTATTGATCAGAAATCATGAGTTGGCGGCATCGATCGAGGTGGAGCAGACGATGCACCAACATGCACAGAGATATCAGTAAAGCCTGGAATCATCTTTTAGAGGAGATTTGTTGTCCCCAGACTTCCTAGTGTTATCTATCCAGTCTGTCACTTTGTTGCACCCACCCAGTGGACAAGCGGGTGGGATGCGATACCTCTGCAGACGACATGGGCTCCACTGTTAGTTCTACTTTGACGTCTTGCACCAGGCTCACGGAAGCAGAATGTGAAAAGTTGATGAATGTATGTGTGCCTTTTGTCGTAACTGAGTAAGATGACTGTTTAACCGTATGTGTCATCTGCACCTCCTCTCAACCACAGAGGGATGTTGTTGAAGGGCGATCACAAGGGCAGACTTCTTAACTGATCATAACTGAAATAATACATAAACATTCTTAATTATAGAGCATGTTCTGACTTTATCTCTAAGAATAATCTGGCAGCATTTACTTGATATGTAGATGCCTTGAAACATAGCTTAAGTTAAGATATCAAAAGCCACAAGTTTGCTATTATTCAGACTGATCATTTATTCATCTGCCTATCACCATTTCTCACAAACTGTTGCAAGTATCAAGATATACTGGTTGCTGCAGTCCTTTCTGTGTGGATTTTGTATGTTCTTCCCGTGTTTACATGGGTTCCCACTGGGTGTCCCGGCTTCCGCTCACTTCCAAAGTTGGTGGAAGCTGAACTGGTGACTCTGAATTGGTTGTAGGTGTGAGTGAAAAAATGTGAATGGGTTTGTCTGTCTGTATGTGGTCCTGTGATAGACTGTCATCCTGTCCAGGGTGTACCCCGCCTCTCGCCTGCTGAGCTGTTAATTGGAATAAGTGGATACAGAAAATGAATGGTTGTTATAGCAGAATTACTGTTGTCTGCAGCGGCAGATGGTAGATAATGATATGATACAGGACAGTTTTGCAGTGTTACTAACGTTGCATTAAAACAGGAAGCTGTGGCTTGATATGGGGGGGGGGGTGTACCCATTATACTGTGTCATCTATACACCAGTGACCTGCCGCAAACAAAGGCTCGCAAGTTTGTATATGCTGACGATATCTGTTTTTGCACTCAAGCTAAGGTTGTTAGTGATTTGGAGACACATTCACTGAAGATGGTACTCTCATGACAGATTACTGCCACACATGGAGACTTAAATCAAACTCATCCAATTACATGGTCAGTGTATTTCATCTACATAATGCATATGCCAACAAGGAGGCTAGCGAAGTGTGGGAGAGCTCTTGGCCTTCTTCAGCAACTGGGGTCCTCAGCATTCATGCACCTTTGCACTGGATCATGCATATAGAAATGCACCACATAGCCAAAATGTCAAAGCTGACGCTCCTTCACAATGTATGTGATACTCCTTATGTTCGTCTCTCTATCAAACTGCTCGTTTGATACAAAGTAATTTCATGGGTATTCATCTGAAGAGATGTTGTACCAAAGGCATCACCTGAGGTCACTGGTTAGCATCCAAGTCTCATGGCCATACAGTAACAACAGGAATCATCAGGGCCATAAAGATGTGGACCTTAATTTCCCTGCGCAGAAGTCAGCATCACCAAACACTTCTGTCCAGTGATCTTTCCCCATGCAGCTCTCAATCTCAAAGGCCGAGGACATGAATGTCACTGTTGAGATAGTGAATGTCTCTAAAGGTTCAACACTTTCACAACAGAAGTCATTAAAACCCAGAAACTCAGGTTACACATTGATTCCACAAAGATCACAGCATCTTTTGTGAAGTCAAGGTCAGTAAACCTTTCCTTGCTGTTAGCTCCCAAAATATGAATCAGCTGTAAATTGTGAATTATCTGCAAGCCATGAATTGCAAAACGTTAACGCTGAAAAATATCTCCCGAAACGTGAACACAAGTCGCAAAATGTGAATTTCTTCACAATTTGGTGTATATGCTTGGCTGAGGAGGTAATGGTGTGAAGCTACCATCTGTGGGATTATGTCTGCGCACCTCTCACTTTCACCCATTGTAAACAGTCTGTAAATTTTGTGTGGCTGCGTGCCAGCGTGCAAAGAAAATTTTGAAATGTTTGAAGCTTCTGGCACGCATTAATTTCTTGAATTAATCGCGGACATTGCACATCCTATTCGAAAACACTGCATGTCATTGCGTGTCATTGCATGCAGTGCATCTGAACTTGAAATTGAGATTATAAGGAGATGTTACATAATAAATGTAACTTTACAGAGACATTATCTAACTCATAAGAAAGAATGAAAATGCACCTGTTCAACCAATCCATTACTATATAAATATTAAATAACCTTTGAGACAAGATTCCAAATTCATTCACCACACAATGCGCATGACAACCTGTAGCGGTAGATCATTTCTCTGTGATTCTGGGAGCAATGAGAGAACGGTTTCATCAGCCAAGTTCTGACTTGTCATCGGCTACGAAATGATTATTTTATATAGCGTGGCGTCCAGTGGGACAACGCGGGATACATTGGCACCACAAATTGCACAGCAGTGCAGGTATCAAATTCGTTCATGTTTTAGTGGGTGAACAATCCAACGCTTGGTGAATTCTGCTTCATGATGATAGGAAGAGTCAACATCGAAGGATCAAAAAGTGACATCGTTATGAACACTTGGCTGCCACAACCAGTTATCCCTGTGGTAACTTTTCTGACACCTCCTGCTTAAAACCCAAAAAGTCAGAAGGATCGTGAGGCCCTGCTTTCACAGTGTGTATTCATACTGAGAATCAAGATCGAGTGAGCTTTTGCCCTTCTGCTCCACGGCAGGTTTCTGTCTTCCCTGAGCTCGCCTTATGACACCTGCATTACCGTTTCACAGGTGTACCACCCCAGTCAAACTCCCCACCTGCCACTATCCCGGAGCAGGTCACACCCAGCAGGGCCGGACACTTGAAACCAAAAGCGAGAGCCGACTTGGGGCTCACATCCCCACCTTACTGGGTATAGTGACCGCACCCATCCCCCCACCCCCAAAATAATATTTTGCGGAGATAGGGTTTGCAATCAAGATTTCCTGAAGTAATTGATCTATAAACTGAAATCCATAATCGACTTAAAGTGAAAGAAAATATACCATGAATAGCATTGACGTTTTGCAACTTGACCTGCATTCACGTTTTGTGGGATATTTTATTCATGGTTTGCAGCAAAATTATTAACGGTTTGCAGATATTCACGGTTTGCATAAATTTTCATGAATAGTTTGCAGAAAATTCATAATTTGCAGGGGTTGACACTTTGGGGTCGACACTTGCAGAGCTACATCGAGGGCTATTGTTGACTTGGGAATGAAGCCACACTGTTCCAGTCACTGAGAAACATGTAGCTGGTACAAAATCCTGTTAAGAATATCCTTGCAAGCACCTTCCCTGGTGCAGAGAGCACTCTAATACCCCTATATTTGTTGCAATCCACGTCATCACTTTTTACTTTCCAGACTGGGACAAAAAGTCCTTTCTTCCAGTTGCTAGGGATGATACCTGTTTCCCAGATTGAAACAAAGATTGTTTGCAATGCCAGGAGAAAAGCATCTCCACTCACCAGGAGGAACTCAAGTCTGATGCTACAGAGCCCCCGAGCTTTCCCCAAGATATCAAAGGAGTAGCTTCAGGACAACTCTGTGAATGTCCTTGAGTGGTCCAGACAGAGCCCAGACTTGAATCCAATTGAACATCTCTGGACAGATCTGAAAATGGCTGTGCACCGATCCTCCCTATTCAACCTGATCAAGCTTGAGAGGTGCTGCAAAGAGGAATGCCCTAAGATGGGTGTGCCAAGCTTGTGGCATCATATTCAAGAAGACCTGAGGCTGTAATTACTGCCAAAGGTGCATCAACAAAGTATTGAGGAAATGGTGTGACTACTTACTGTATGTATATGTGATTTATTATTTTTTTATTTTAGTAAATTTGCAAAACTTTCAAATGGCCATATATATATATTATATATATATTATATATATATATATTATATATAATATATATATATATATATATATATATATATATATATATATATATATATATATGGCCAAGTGGCCTCTGTGTGCGTGTGTGCGCGTGCATGTGTATGGCTTTGATCATGCAGAAACCAAGGACAGCTGACATTTGCTGTTTCGTATGCTTATGTATTTTATGTATGAACGCTGCGAAAACGGAAAGTTGACACACAATTTCAACATCTTCGTGTGTTTCTTTTTATTCTTTTACACACGTTAAACACATTTTAAATAAATTTATTTTTAAGGAACTGTCTATCCATTTACACACTTTACAGCCTTTGTAAACATTTTAAACATATTTTTAAAGAACTTTCTATCTTCCATTTGTCATATTTTAAACATGGTTTTTTAACATTTAAACATCTTTGTGTGTGTTTTAAACGTCTAACATAACTAACACATTTTAACGTAAATAATATTAATTAAACTTTTATACATATTTAGTCTCTCCTCTAGTCTCACGTCTTGTTTAGTGCGAACAATGAGTCTGGGTCTTTGACGCGCACAGGTGGGTGACGCGGGGATGCACTGTGGAGAGGAACAAACGATGATCATCCTCTACTTTCTTTTTTTTGGTTGCCCCAAACTCTGTCTTCTCACTGGTAGATTTACATCCATTTTGATTTATATCCATTTTGCTCCTGGCATGTTATCTAACAACATTTTCATTTTCCTTTTTTTTCCCCCTTCTTCTTTTGTTGGTTAACAGTGTTTACAGTTATTTTTTTGAAGAGCTCTGGCACCCCTCCCAGGAGGGGCACGCCTCACAATTTGAAAACCACTGATGTACATGAAAACAGCATTCTGGAAGAATTCCAGTCTGGTTTCCATAGTGCTCACAGCACAGAGACAGCACTGGTCCAGGTCACAAATGATCTCCTGGTCGCAGTCAAACATGGCTCTTCTTCTGTCCTTATCCGTCTTGACCTGTCAGCAGCCTTCGACACAGTTGATCATGCCATTTTGCTCCACTGCCTACAGCACCTTGTACTGCCTACAGCACCTCACTGGCACTGACCTGGTTTCAATCATATCTGTCAGGGAGATCAGAATTTGTCTCTATTGGGCGTGCTAGATCACTGAGCCATCCTGTCTCTTATGGGCTGCCTCAGGGATCAGTCCTGGGATGCCTTCTTTTTAATCTGTATATGGTGCTGTATATGCATCATTAAAAAGCAGTTATGCTGTCTCATTTCATTGCTACACTGACAATACTCAGCTGTATCTGAAGTTGGGCACCAATGTGTCTGAGACCCCATCGGCTCTGTCTCCGTCACTCTCTGTTTCCCCTCCATCTCTGTCCACCCCCTTTCCACTCTCACAGCCTGTCTGGAGGACATTAAGGCATGGATGCCGTAAAATTTCCTCCATCTTAACAGCTCAAAAACTGAAGTAACCCAAATTGCTACGCCACACCAAATTCAACAACACAAAATCCTCAGCATTGCCTTTTCTGGTCAATCATCTCACTTTCCACGACAGTCACCAGCCTTGGTGTCATCTTTGATCCACAACAAACCACATCTGTAAAACCTCAATCTTCCACCGTGTCTTAGCTAAACTCAGGCCAACACTCTCCCTTTCCGACACTGAAAAGCTCATCCACGTCTTCATCTCCTCCAGACTCGACTACTACAAAACAAACTCATTGGGATTTCTGCCAAGAACATACAAAGACTTCAGTATGTCCAAAACAGTACTGCCAGGGTCCTGATGAGAGTGCGTAAGAACAAGCTCATCACTCCCATCCTCTGCTCACTTCATTGGCTTCCCATTTCTATATGGTAATGCCCCCATCACATCTTGCAGAAGTCCTCACCGCTCATTGTCCCACACGTTCTCTCCGCTCCTCCAACACCCACCTTCTTCTCACTTCCAGGACTCAATCCCGCACCACAGACTTGTCCTGCGCAGCTCCACAGACTGTGGAATCTTTCAACAAGGGCCTGAAAACTTTTCTTTTTACCTAATGTTTTTAATGATATTTTTAAACCTGTACACCTTTTATTCTTGTCTCTACTATCTTTTTAATGCTGTCTTATCTCCTTCTTATTGTTTATTGAATTTTTTTACTGACTGTATAAACTAGAAGCACTCAGAGAGTGCAAGGCCATGGGGTAACAAATAAGAGACAAAATTCAATTTATTATTCAACTAAACTGCAAATATATGAATTTTTTAACATTTATGAAACACTTCTCTAAATAAATAACAGTAAATTCTGAAATAAACTATTTTTTAAGTGTTGCATGTGCTACATAATGAAGTGCACCTCCTATATATTCAGTGAAGTGCACCGAAACAGAATATATGTGACAGTAAGGTGCTGATGTCAGCCTCTGGGTTTTAGGGATCCTAGGTGTGATTCATCAACACCTGGGAGTGGGTTTTGCACCTTGTGTACTTTGTTCAGTGATGTGCACTGAACCAGAACTTAACCACTGCAGAGTATACTGCTGACTCATCACTTTGCTTTTGCTAAGTGAAGTAATCTGGATAGTGATATTCGTTGCCACTAAAATATAATAATGCCAAATGATAGTCCTTCATCTAATAAATTCATTGTGCTCCCCAGCCCAGTATAGTTTGTCATGAGGGATTTCCTCTTTGCAGTGTGTTGTATTTGACATCTTTTACTAACAAGGTCATAGGGTCACTGACCCTAAAGAGATTCCCTCCTTGGCACAGTGATCTATTCAACAATTCAGTGTTACAACCAAAACTATGATACATACACTTTCTTTCCTTTATATTTGACATCCTTGACCATGAAAACATACCACTAGAACTTGGAATCACTTTTATGTCTTTATTAGTTCAAAAGTTATTGTATAAAAACTATTTTTCGGTAATGGCGGTTTTGTTCTGGATCTAGCTCCATAACATTTGAAGCTACATCAAATCTAATGACACCTTACTGGATCAGTACAGATTCAGCTACAATTTGGTGTTAGTTGTGCATCTCTAGCTTCATTTGTCACCTCACACTGACACATTTTCTATTTTCCTTATATTTTTGTATATTCTGGATCACCAGATCTGGAATCCGGATCCGATCATCACCAAAATTTGTTGTTTGATAGAACATTTGACTATGTTACACCCTTTTTTCAAGCCTTTCTGCCTTGTTTTTGTGGAGTTAGAAACTAGAATGTCAAAATTCCCCCTATCCTGCAATGGTGAAGAATCCTTTGAAAATTCCTGGATCCAGATCGTGATCCGGATCACCACTAAAATTTAATCACTTGTTCCTCTTGTCATTTCCAACCACTCCACAAAATTTCATCAAAATCCGTTCAAAACATTTTGAGTTATCCTGCTGACAAACAGACAGACAAACAAACAAACAAACTCGACTGAAAACATAACCTCCTTGGCGGAGGTAATAAAATTTATTATTATTATTATGATTAACACAGAGGGGCAGTCTTTGTATTACAAGCCTGAGTGCATATGTGTGTGTGTGTGTGTGTGTGCGTGCGCGCGCATGCATGATTTTATTAAGTAAGTTCAATGTAAGCACATAATATAATTGTAATTATTTTAACAATACATGGATGGCAGAAGAAACTGAAAACACTTGTAAATACTATCTTCAGCCACAGACTGCTCTTTCCTAAGTGCAGGACCAACAGACTGAAAAAATCTTTGGTCCCTCAGGCCATCAGGCTGTTCAACCCTTCACTCAGGGGGGAGGAGGAGTAACAGGAAGACAGAGGATGGGAAGGAGTGGAATGGTAGTAGCCAGTAAACCAGTAGCGATCAGTATTTTTGATATTTATATTTGTATTTACATTTCAAAATTTGTTTTTATTTCTACGTTTGATACTTTGTGTGCTTCTTACCCTGTTTGCTGCTATACAATGAAAAATAACTGTGGCCTTAACTGAGACAGAAACGTTTTTTAAAAAATCTAAAGACCTTTACAATCTTTTCTAAACTCTGAAGTCACATTTGGGGGGACAAAATCTCAAAACACCATTTTATTCACATATCACTCTTAATGGAGCTGGCCAAAGTACACTGGACAGTTATTAACACATTACAGATTAGAATAGCAATTCTTACTAACTTAATCACAGAATAATTTACTTATTATTAGTCTAGTTGGGAGGTAGAATTTTGTCCCATACAGTAAGTCATGGTTTAAGATATAAAAGTATTATTCTTATGGTATCATTTGAAAATATGATGGCATTGTCATGCAACACATTAAATAAATACCACCAAATTATTCTTACATATGTGGAGACAAAGACCCAATCCCAATACTTTCCCTTTGCCCTCCCAATTCACCCTTTCCCTTCATTTTGTGCAAAATGGCCAAAATCATACTACATACTGCTAAGCTACCTTCATAATTTTCAATAAGCTTGGTTCATGCTTTCTGCAGCTGTTCCAACAATTTCAGATATGTTTTTCTTTACGTCAGATTATTGATAGTGTAAAAGCTTCCACTAATGTAACATCATACGTGACCCACCACGTCATAGACAGCATACATATCGGACAATGTCCATTATACTCTGCTGAGAGCTGACAGTACCTGACACAGTCGGTTTGATCACTTCATGTGTTCTCTTCTTGGATGTGAATGGGTCCTGTCCAGACAGAAAGGTGTACGAGGTAAACAACGCCTCTTCACTGGGGGTGGGTGTGCTCATCAACTCTGGAGAAGTGAAGTTGACCTGACTGCTGAGATTTGATCCGGGAAAGCTGTGACCATACGGATACTCCTCCCGGGAAGCATAAATGGAGTTCCAGTCACTAGATGGGTCGCTGATGCCCCAGGGGGTGATGTTTCCACATGGAGACGGAATGTACTGATTGTTCAGTGGCCAAGTCTGAGCCGGAAATCTGGCCCTCTGTGCGGTGGGGTACATGTCCAGCAGGTCAAAAGTATGCCAGGTACACCTCAAACATCCAGGAACATGTTTGAATGTATTCCCAAAAGGCTGTAGTGTGTCAGTCTCAAGATTCTTACCGCTGTGCTACCTGCGCTGAGAGCCAACACGCCTTTATAGATTTACTGTTCAGGAGGTCAAAAGTATCATCATGACGTCAAGTCTTACCCGAGACCTGCCTGCTGCTCTCGGCAACATGAGTACACTGACCCTCGTTTCTGCCGTTATCAGTTTTACTACTACGAAGCTCTGGGTGAACGCGCTTCTACGTGCATTCAAAGTTTTATGCTAATAAAAATGATAAGGGCAGAAATGAGCCTTGTAACGTGCAGAGGAGTCATGTGAGTGATACAGTTCAGACTGTAAATCCAAATGGACAGCTGACTGGAATACACCTGTACCTCCCACAACGGGTGTTGCTATCTGATTTCTCTTCCTTCAGACATTTTTTGTTGTTTGGAAGTAAAACAATGAAAAAACAAAAACCCAATCCCCTATCCAAACTGATGATTTAAATGGGGATTTTGTGCAAATTTGTCTATATATACATCTGACTGTTAAATATCATTGTTGTTTAATATTAAACTTCCACCAAGTCCCACAAGTTTGTCCATGTATACAACTATTGCACAATAAACAAAATTTACACTCAAAAGTCTTATTTCACACATTTGTGATATATGACACAGATTTTTTTTCCTAAAACCTTTAATATTTAAGACACTTGATCACCAGTATCACCTTGATGACACCTCTGTCATACTTATTATTAGAAATTATTATTACAAATTATTTTTGGGAAATATTACCAGGTAGCAACAGCAATGCCTGTTTATTTAACTGAAATAGGATTATCAAACGTTATGAACATTAACTGTTTTTATTCTTTCCTGACCAAAAAAATAAAATAAAAAAAAAAGATTGTTTTTCATTAAATGTTATGTAACTGTGTGAATACTGTAAATGTTGCTATAAGTCATGGTCGGACTGCATAAAAATATGAATCTTGTTTTGATGGAGAAGGAGAGGTGGAGGTATGCACTGGAGAGAAGGTGAATGAAAGCCAGTAACACCAAAATGGAGAACATTTCCATAAATGAGATGGAGTACTGTGGAAAGGTGTGGATGCAAGGAGTGGGAGGTGGCGCGTACTTTGTTTTGGGAGTGAGTCAGAGTCACACAGTTGTGATATGACAATACAGGCCATTCTTCTATCCGTCCCTGTTAATCCGTCTACTTCTTTAATGTGCAATGCCTGACATGAATGTTTATTTTATTGGGTTTTTTTTTTGTTGCTGTTCATGCTCTGTTTGCTGCACCCTGCACATCCTGGCTTTGTGCAATGGAGCGGATCATTAAAACAGAGCCACTCTCATTCAACAATGCAATAAATGTGCAACACAACTATGTCCTGTCCCACCAACTTCTTATTTAATCTGAATCATGTTGTGGAAGATGCACAGAGGAGGAGTGATGATATGACCGTGATCACATGATCACATTTGAAATATGTGTCATTAAAAAGTAATACAGAACTTCTACATAACAGAAACAGAGGTGTGAATGTCAAATATTTGTTGTTGTTGGTTTGGTTGATTGAAGAAAAAACAAAGACAAATACACACACACACACTCATCTTCAACCGCTTAGTCCAATCAAGGGTCACGGGGGTCTGGAGCCTATCCCAGCAGTCATAGAGCACGAGGCGGGGTACACCCAGGACAGGACGCTGGTCTGTCACAGGGCCACAAACAGACAAACAAACACATTCACACCCACTCGCACACATACGGACAATTTAAAGGTTCCAATCACCTAACCCACATGTCTTTGGATGTGGGAGGAAACTGGAGCACCCGGAGGAAACCCACGCAAACATGGGGAGAACATGCAAACTCCACACAGAAAGTGCAAATAATAAGCACCTAAATACAAAATAAATAAATTTGAGTGGAGTTGAGGGGATATCAGTATAAGTAGTTCAGATACTCTCTTTTATATTCCATTTTTATATTTTAAGTAATTTTAATAGCAACAAAAACATTTGATAACTTTGTTTTGCATAAAAACACCAAACTTAAGACTTTATTCAAAACAGAAATTACATTCTTTATAAGTAACCATGTATGAATCCCTTCCGAAACAAGTGATTTTAAATTGTGTAGATTACATGTGGTGGTCCTGCATACAACCACACGATGGCACCAAGTAAGCAGTTACTGAAGGTAACTTGGTCCAGTCTTCCACAGACTAACACTAGACTGTTGTACCCATATCAGACATGCAATTTATTATGAATATGTTTCATTAAAAGTCCACTATAATACACGCAGAGAGTGCACACCTGCACCAAGACCCAACAGTTCTCTGTTAATCAGTTCTTACCCTGTTTTACCTGATGAGGTCAGGACCGGAATATGAGCATATTGTGTTTTGCGGGTGTTTACATGGCCGTGCGCAACCGGGTTATTGCTAATATTCCAGTTATGAAAGGGTTATTGGCTGCATGTAAACGTAGTCATAGTTAGCACTGTTCTCTCACAGCAAGAAGGTTGTGGGATCACTTCCTGCCTGGTCCTTTCTGTGTGGAGTTTGTGTGGGTTCCTTCTGGGTTCTCTGGTTTCTCCCATTTCCAAAGACATGTAGGTTTCCTGGGGTCCTGTCCAGGGTGTACCCCGCCTCTTGTCCAATAATTGCTGTGATGGGTTCCAGCTCTTCCATGAACCTTAATTAGATTAAATCTGCAATCTTGTTCAAAGTTTTTAAGCACATTTAATGAATTTAATGCCTTTGGATAGGATAAGAAAAAGCTACTGTTTAATTAGTTCCTTTAAATTCTCCCTTTTTGCATCAGATCTAATCTGGATCTGCATACTGAGTTGGTACACATTTTATGCAGTGTTGCACATCATGATGCCACGTGACATTAACCAGAGAATGGGCACCAGTACTGTTGAACTGTAAACATTCTGTTTTCCAAGCAGAGATGCTGACCATTTGGCCATCATAAAACATACTGTAATTATTTGGCTGATTTCTACCAAACTTGGTATGAGGACAGAGGCCAACCTCGGAAGTACCCACAGAGGGTTAGTTTTGGCAAAGGTCAAGATCACTGAGGTAAAATCCATCCATCCATTTTCCATACCCACTTAGTTCAATTAAGGGTCACAGGAGGGCTGGAGCTATCCCACCCATCATGGGGCGTGAGGTGGGTACACCCAAGACAGGATCCCAGTCTGTCACAGGGCCACATTTACAGACAAATAAACACATTCACACCACACGCACACCTACGGACAGTTTAAAGTTTCCAATCCACCTAACCTGTATGTCTTTGGATGTGGGAGGGAACCCACGCACACACGGGGGGAGAACATGCAAACTCCACACAGAAAGGCCACAGATGGGAATCGAACCTATAACCTTCACACTGTGAGGCAACAGTACTAACCACTAATCCGCCGTGGTGCCCCACTGAGGTAAAATGTTAAAATTAATATTTTTTCACCACACGGCACAAATGTGCTGGAATTTCTCAGGTGACATTAAAATTACCAAAGGTCAGTTATTGGGGTCAGGTTTATTGAGATCAAAGGACATTTATTTTCCCCACACAAATTTGCAACAAATGTGCCACTCACTGAGATGGGATCTGGAATTAACGAATTCCGATACAAAACCCCAAAAGTATAAAATCACAAATTTTCAGTTGAGGCCATCTGAGGCCAACATGCACTTGGCTGCTTAGGTGTCATCATTCATTCATTTTCTATTCCCACTTACTCCAATAAAGGGGGCCAAAGGGAGCTAGAGCCTACGTACCTTAATAAATTATTAGTTTCTCTAAGTAATTTGATTTGGGGTTTTTTTTTTTGGTGCACTGTTGCTTGCATGTTTGTGTTTTTTTTTGTTGTTGTTCATGGATCAATGTATACTTTGTATTAGTTATGATGGGTATATGTATAATTTTATATACATGTGTATAATTTTTAATTTTGGTTAAAGGGGTAGGCGTTTACAAGCTTTTGCTTCTGCCTACACCCTTTCGGGTGCATTGTTGGATTATTTCTTTCTTTCCTTCATTGTAAGTTTTTTTGTTGTTCTGGACCTGTGTGTGCTGGATAAATTCAGTTCATTCATAAATAGAAAACAGTGTTGTTTTCTGATTTTGGTGGAATATTTCGACATTTCATAAGAGATTTTCTGTTGACCCATTAATGAATACAGAGTAGGTGGTTCTAGGAGTTAGACTCCTGATACTGTACTGCATCACTGCAGTGCAGCCAGCTGTAAACTGGTACTCGTCTTGGCTGAGGGACTACCTTGTGATTGACTGGCAGTGATGTCCTAGGGGAGTTGAAGAAGGAATCCAAGCAAACACTGGCCTGGAAATGAGTTTTTCTTCCACTAATGAGGACAGGAAACATCCCAAACACTGTAAACTTTCAAACTTTTAGGGCAGGTAAAACATTAACACAGAAGAAACTTGCAGTTTTATTTTATTTTATTGTACTGTTGGCAGCACCTTCTTGATTTTTTTTTTCTCATTTTTATTACTTGATGCAGCTGAAATTAGAGAACATTTACGTGACTGATTTGGTTTGATTGTGTGGTGTCAAAGGTCGACTCCTCAGCTGATTCATGGTGTCATAAAATCTGTTATGATCCAAGATAGCTGAAGGGCTTTTAAACAGCCACTTGTGATCTATTTTACTTGAACTGTTTCTGAAACTGACTTCTCTACAGAGACAATAATGGACAACATAAGAGAAGCTTTATGCAACATCTCCACCACTCTTAGCGTGACAAAGCTACAGTCACTGTCAATACATGAACTGAATTTGTACCATATGTGGTATTTTTCATTCAGTGTGTGTGTGCTGTAGGATTTGAACTTTGGTAGATTTGACTGAACTATCATCAAACATTTATATTTCCCATAAAAGGGTGATTTTTGTCCTTTGTGTGACACAGTCATGTGATGTTACAATACCACACCAAGGTTATATAAAATGTTAATAAAAACCAAAACTCCTTACAAGTGCTAACAACTATATCAGATTCTGAGAAATCTTCATGTGACTACTAACTTAAACAAAGAGAATGGTCAAGTATATATTAAAAAAACAAATATTGATTTAAAACCAGTGTTGTTGGTTTCATATACTGTAAAAAAAAAAAAGAGAAAACATTATTCAGTGTAAAACAAGATCACTCTTTCCACCAATGGCTAAAACTGTTTCAAAGTAAAAAACATTCACTATAAAACATTGCAGCACATGCTACCTTGCTACACTTACTACCTCTCTTTAACATAAAGAGCTCTTACAAGTTTTGGATGTTGAGCTGGACATAACTAAACGTGCTGCAATGCTTTAGAGTGTTCAAAATATGTTTTATCCTGAGGCGCACCAAGACTTAAGGCTCCTTCACACAGAGTGCGAATATGTACAACTCCAGGGCGACACCTGTCGGAGCAGCTGGTATGTGCACACCACGAAACATTGCGCTAACAGGCAGGCGTGCACAGCCACCAGAAAAAAAAGAAATAACAAATAAAAAAAATACATGCTGCGACGTTTCTGTGCACGTAGAAACAGCTCCTTTCCCCAGCAGCTGCGCAGCTGAAAAAAATAAAATAAAATTTACCCACGGGATTCAAACCTGTGCCTTCCAAAAGCTCTGATTACAATCAGAAACTTTACCAAGTAAACAACATTGCTGTCCTATAAAAGGTGTTGAATACTGCCTCATATCAGGAAGCATATGGACATATTAAAAATAAAAATAAAAACAACGTACCATATAAAAACATTGCATTGTATTAAATCCCGCTCATCAAGCGGGCAATACAAATATGATCCGTCTATTCCTGTGTAGATGACCCATGGTCACTGACGTACAGTCATGAAATGACATGAATGAGAAGCAGTTCGCTTGTCTCATTCATGTCCACATTTGCTGGTGCATGTCCTGGCAGCCCGTGCACATCTTGCCGACATGCTTGTCTTGTGGATGGCGCACCGCAGGACACCGCTTCATGTGGAACAGAGCTCACGTGGGCGACGTGACAGTCAGATCTCCTGCTGTGTGTTATGATCTGAGGGTCCGTTTCAACCTGGGGGCAGCCTGTCCATGCATGTGTCGTGTGTGCGTGCACTCGCCTGCTGCAGCTCATCGCCACAGTGATATATGTTTTTATTTATGTCCACTTGATGACAGCAAACAGACACGCACGTCACAGTGGTCAGTTGTTAGTCTATGCCCATCCAAACACAGTATTGTCCAGCTGAGTCCATCCCCTCTTGTTTTTTAAAAAAAGTGCTCAAAAACAATAAATGCTATCATCTTTAACTCAGCACATTCAAAGAACCGACAATGAGGATAAACCAATTCGTAATGAGTGAATTTTGATCCATCATATCAATTGAAAAAGCAACTTTGTTTTGGACATGTAATGTCCCATAGCTAGCAGGAGGTGGTAATGGTAGAAAAATTTTTTTTTTTTTAAATATGCTTACATCCACTTCAGAGATTGTGCATTGTGTAATTTGGGAGATATTTAATATAGGAAGCGGGTGTCTACCATGACAAAAAAAACCCACCCCATGCAAAAAAGAAAACTGCAATATATACTGTAATTGTAACATCTTTTGAAATATTAGAATGTAACTGTTTTGACTTCATGATTAGTTCTGATGAACCCTGCATTGAACACAACATTCAAGTTTATGATATATAATGGTCTTGACTTGGTAGTGTTTGTTTTAGAGAAGTCACAAAAGCTACATACTGATATTGTTACAGTGATCATGCAATTACACATGTAATTTAAACACATGTAAAAGTCACAGCATGGCAAGTTGTAGTAAATCAAGTGTCATGGCCAAGCCAAAAACAAGCTTTCAGGCTAAATAATTTGATAAAACCTTTGACAATGGTTTATGTTTTTAAAGTTTTGAAGAGCATGGCCTCCTCCTAAGTTCTGTTATTCACACAGTGTGACTGAAATAAAACCTTTGACAATGGTTTATGTTTTTAAAGTTTTTGAAGAGCATGGCCTCCTCCTAAGTTCTGTTATTCACACAGTGTGACTGAAATAAAACCTTTGACAATGGTTTATGTTTTTAAAGTTTTTGAAGAGCATGGCCTCCTCCTAAGTTATTCACACAGTGTTACTGAAATAAAACCTTTGACAATGGTTTATGTCTTTAAAGTTTTTGAAGAGCCTGGACAAACTTTACACGTAGCGGAATAGCCAGATAATTGAAAATAGACCATACTTTGTTACATTCAAGGGGTGTGGGGTTATTTTCAAGATATAGGATTCATTTTGATGCCAAAATGCTGGAATTAATATTGCGAATCATTTCCCAAGTGGATGTATTGAAATTCTGACTTGTGATTTTACCACCGCCTGCTACCATAGCTGCGTCTGCCACCTACTGGATGGTTATTGAATGCTGGAATCCCTAAACAGAAGCCCTGTGTACACCGCCAACCCGTTCACATCTCTAACCGTTTTTCCCCACTCGACGACACACCCGCCGAGGATCAAACTCTGGTTACTGGCGACTCCGTTTTGAGAAATGTGAAGTTAGCGACACCAGCAACCATAGTCAATTGTCTTCCGGGGGCCAGAGCAGGCGACATTGAAGGAAATTTGAAACTGCTGGCTAAGGCTAAGCGTAAATTTGGTAAGATTGTAATTCACGTCGGCAGTAATGACACCCGGTTACGCCAATCGGAGGTCACTAAAATTAACATTAAATCGGTGTGTAACTTTGCAAAAACAATGTCGGACTCTGTAGTTTTCTCTGGGCCCCTCCCCAATCGGACGGGAGTGACATGTTTAGCCGCATGTTCTCCTTGAATTGCTGGCTGTCTGAGTGGTGTCCAAAAAATGAGGTGGGCTTCATAGATAATTGGCAAAGCTTCTGGGGAAAACCTGGTCTTGTTAGGAGAGACGGCATCCATCCCACTTTGGATGGAGCAGCTCTCATTTCTAGAAATCTGGCCAATTTTCTTAAATCCTCCAAACCGTGACTATCCAGGGTTGGGACCAGGAAGCAGAGTTGTAGTCTTACACACCTCTCTGCAGCTTCTCTCCCCCTGCCATCCCCTCATTACCCCATCCCCGTAGAGACGGTGCCTGCTCCCAGACCACCAATAACCAGCAAAAATCTATTTAAGCATAAAAATTCAAAAAGAAAAAATAATATAGCACCTTCAACTGCACCACAGACTAAAACAGTTAAATGTGGTCTATTAAACATTAGGTCTCTCTCTTCTAAGTCCCTGTTGGTAAATGATATAATAATTGATCAACATATTGATTTATTCTGCCTAACAGAAACCTGGTTACAGCAGGATGAATATGTTAGTTTAAATGAGTCAACACCCCCGAGTCACACTAACTGTCAGAATGCTCGTAGCACGGGCCGGGGCGGAGGATTAGCAGCAATCTTCCATTCCAGCTTATTAATTAATCAAAAACCCAGACAGAGCTTTAATTCATTTGAAAGCTTGTCTCTTAGTCTTGTCCATCCAAATTGGAAGTCCCAAAAACCAGTTTTATTTGTTATTATCTATCGTCCACCTGGTCGTTACTGTGAGTTTCTCTGTGAATTTTCAGACCTTTTGTCTGACTTAGTGCTTAGCTCAGATAAGATAATTATAGTGGGCGATTTTAACCCACACAGATGCTGAGAATGACAGCCTCAACACTGCATTTAATCTATTATTAGACTCTATTGGCTTTGCTCAAAAGTAAATGAGTCCACCCACCACTTTAATCATATCTTAGATCTTGTTCTGACTTATGGTATGGAAATAGAAGACTTAACAGTATTCCCTGAAAACTCCCTTCTGTCTGATCATTTCTTAATAACATTTACATTTACTCTGATGGACTACCCAGCAGTGGGGAATAAGTTTCATTACACTAGAAGTCTTTCAGAAAGCGCTGTAACTAGGTTTAAGGATATGATTCCTTCTTTATGTTCTCTAATGCCATATACCAACACAGTGCAGAGTAGCTACCTAAACTCTGTAAGTGAGATAGAGTATCTCGTCAATAGTTTTACATCCTCATTGAAGACAACTTTGGATGCTGTAGCTCCTCTGAAAAAGAGAGCTTTAAATCAGAAGTGTCTGAGTCCGTGGTATAACTCACAAACTCGTAGCTTAAAGCAGATAACCCGTAAGTTGGAGAGGAAATGGCGTCTCACTAATTTAGAAGATCTTCACTTAGCCTGGAAAAAGAGTCTGTTGCTCTATAAAAAAGCCCTCCGTAAAGCTAGGACATCTTTCTACTCATCACTAATTGAAGAAAATAAGAACAACCCCAGGTTTCTTTTCAGCACTGTAGCCAGGCTGACAAAGAGTCAGAGCTCTATTGAGCTGAGTATTCCATTAACTTTAACTAGTAATGACTTCATGACTTTCTTTGCTAACAAAATTTTAACTATTAGAGAAAAAATTACTCATAACCATCCCAAAGACATATCGTTATCTTTGGCTGCTTTCAGTGATGCGGTATTTGGTTAGACTCTTTCTCTCCGATTGTTCTGTCTGAGTTATTTTCATTAGTTACTTCATCCAAACCATCAACATGTTTATTAGACCCCATTCCTACCAGGCTGCTCAAGGAAGCCCTACCATTATTTAATGCTTCGATCTTAAATATGATCAATCTATCTTTGTTAGTTGGCTATGTACCACAGGCTTTTAAGGTGGCAGTAATTAAACCATTACTTAAAAAGCCATCACTTGACCCAGCTATCTTAGCTAATTATAGGCCAATCTCCAACCTTCCTTTTCTCTCAAAAATTCTTGAAAGGGTAGTTGTAAAACAGCTAACTGATCATCTGCAGAGGAATGGTCTATTTGAAGAGTTTCAGTCAGGTTTTAGAATTCATCATAGTACAGAAACAGCATTAGTGAAGGTTACAAATGATCTTCTTATGGCCTCGGACAGTGGACTCATCTCTGTGCTTGTTCTGTTAGACCTCAGTGCTGCTTTTGATACTGTTGACCATAAAATTTTATTACAGAGATTAGAGCATGCCATAGGTATTAAAGGCACTGCGCTGCGGTGGTTTGAATCATATTTGTCTAATAGATTACAATTTGTTCATGTAAATGGGGAATCTTCTTCACAGACTAAAGTTAATTATGGAGTTCCACAAGGTTCTGTGCTAGGACCAATTTTATTCACTTTATACATGCTTCCCTTAGGCAGTATTATTAGACGGTATTGCTTAAATTTTCATTGTTACGCAGACGATACCCAGCTTTATCTATCCATGAAGCCAGAGGACAACAACCAATTAGCTAAACTGCAGGACTGTCTTACAGACTAAAGACATGGATGACCTCTAATTTCCTGCTTTTAAACTCAGATAAATACTGAAGTTATTGTACTTGGCCCCACAAATCTTAGAAACATGGTATCTAAACCAGATCCTTACTCTGGATGGCATTACCCTGACCTCTAGTAATACTGTGAGAAATCTTGGAGTCATTTTTGATCAGGATATGTCATTCCAAGCGCATATTAAACAAATATGTAGGACTGCTTTTTTGCATTTACGCAATATCTCTAAAATCAGAAAGGTCTTGTCTCAGAGTGATGCTGAAAAACTAATTCATGCATTTATTTCCTCTAGGCTGGACTATTGTAATTCATTATTATCAGGTTGTCCCTAAAGTTCCTAAAAAGCCTTCAGTTAATTCAAAATGCTGCAGCTAGAGTACTGACGGGGACTAGAAGGAGAGAGCATATCTCACCCATATTGGCCTCTCTTCATTGGCTTCCTGTTAATTCTAGAATAGAATTTAAAATTCTTCTTCTTACTTATAAGGTTTTGAATAATCAGGTCCCATCTTATCTTAGGGACCCTGTAGTACCATATACCCCAATAGAGCGCTTCGCTCTCAGACCTGCAGGCTTACTTGTAGTTCCTAGGGTTTGTAAGAGTAGAATGGGAGGCAGAGCCTTCAGCTTTCAGGCTCCTCTCCTGTGGAACCGCTCCCAATTCAGATCAGGGAGACAGGACACCCTCTCTACTTTTAAGATAGGCTTAAAACTTTCCTTTTTGCTAAGCTTATAGTTAGGGCTGGATCAGGTGACCCTGAACATATCCCCTTAGTTATGCTGCTATAGACGTAGACTGCTGGGGGGTTCCCATGAGGCACTGTTTCTTTCTCTTTTTGCTCTGTATGCACCACTCTGCATTAATCATTAGTGATCGATCTCTGCTCCCCTCCACAGCATGTCTTTTTCTGGTTCTCTCCCTCAGCCCCAACCAGTCCAGCAGAAGACTGCCCCTCCCTGAGCCTGGTTCTGCTGGAGGTTTCTTCCTGTTAAAAGGGAGTTTTTTCCTTCCCACTGTAGCCAAGTGCTTGCTCACAGGGGGTCGTTTGACCGTTGGGGTTTTACATAATTATTGTGTGGCCTTGCCTTACAATATAAAGCGCCTTGGGGAAACTGTTTGTTGTGATTTGGCGCTATATAAAAAATTGATTGATTGATTGGATTGATGATGGATGATGGATAAGGTTTGTTCAACAGTCAGTGGCACAGATGGGCAGTTTCTACGCAGAAAGAGCAGTAAACTGCACTTGTGGTCTAAAACTAAAAACAATACGGTCATACCTTAACACAAGATAGAAGAAAAGAATTTAGCTGAAAAACAATGAACGTGAAGTAAACAGTCCTCTAGGTAAGCAGCAAATGTAGTTGATGAGAATAGACTGTAATTATTATAACTAGCTGTGGCTTTGGTGGCCACCAGCTCTAAGGATCGTACGTGTCACTTCAAACCTTTATGTAAATTCATTCATTTATTAATTCATTATCTATTCATTTGCTGCACTTTATAGAGGGTTAATACCAAAGTGTTCCCAAAACCTTTCCTAAGCATAGGGGGTAAAAAAAAAAAAATACAAAAATATATGTATTGCCTCATTGTGTTATTTTGCTGGTTTAATATACAGTTTTTCAATGTATTTTTTTAAAAATATTTTTATCCCGAAGGCAAATAGTTGCAGCTGCATTTTTTTTCCAACTGAAATACACAATCATAGTATATTTAAGTCCACATTAATATATCAAACTTAAATGACATTTTAAATTAAAACAATAATAATAATTCTCAACATTTCTTGTACAAGCTGTATAATTTGCTTGAGAGAAAAAAATCTTCCTAAATATCAGCATTTTGTATTGATATTACAGAACATGTCCTATTTGAATGATCAGTGCAACAGTTATGTAGTTGTCATTGTACAAAGCAGGAGCTGGATTTTTGTCATGTGCTGACGTAAACATTCATTCATTCGACAGTAAAGTTGCAACAAAACATCATGTCCACATTCTGTGTGTGTGTCTATGCATCCCCCACTAGTACTCCTCTGATACAGCATCAGACAAAATGTTGCTGCTGGGACTGGGTGGGATGTGGGTGCCTGTGGTTCCGTCCATTGCAGGCAGAGCGGGTGTGGTCGTGGAGGCCTGCTGGGAATGCTGCAGCTTCTTCCTGGTGATTTTCCTCTCCTTGGCCCGCCTGTTCTGGAACCAAATTTTCACCTGCAGCACAAACAGACAACATCAAATAAACCTTTTAGGGTCATTTACTTATTTTCGGATCTCACTAATGTGCAAGAACAAAACAAAGGCGAGAGGTCAACTGGGTGATGCCAGTGGATTACCAGGATGGCGCTTTTGACAGTTCCGAGGTTAAGAGATTTTGACATTTTTGTGGATCTTGTAGCCAATCCTCAGTCACATTGGGAGGATTCACTTCAGGTATAGAACTGTAGCCGGGACGACGGCCTGCACATTACGACTACACTGTGTTGTGTTGTGCTGCACAGTCAGATTGTTGACACTTTCATAACTGGTTGAGCTCAGGTTTATTCCTGTAGTGAGGCCCGAGAGCAAAATGTGGTCAGAAGAATTCAGTCTTCACATCAATACGCCTCCCACAATGAGCGACATATAATGCCTGCTTATGGTCAGTAGGGAGCAGTGCTGGGCACAGCTAACCAAAAAGTTAGCTTTAAAAGTTATCTTTTATGACTATAAACCGATAAACTGCTAAAAAAAATTATCTTTATTACAGATAACCGATAACTATTAGTAATGATTTGGACGCGGCCACATCAGATTACACTGCCGCCTTCTGATAAACCAGTTTCACTGTAAGCGCCACAGGGGCTGCTGGGTAAATTCAAGGATCACAAACACAAAGAACACACGAAAAATGAATAGATTAAAAAAAAAAAAACCCAAATACTGTCACTGTCATCATCTTTCAAAAGCAGTGACACACAGTTTTAGAAGTCACAGTTTATCTCGGTATTTGATACACTGTCGTTTACGAGCTAAAAGCTGCCTCTTTTTTCGCATACTTTGAACCCTGTGGCTTAAACAACTGAAATACATCCATTAATGCATTTATTGGCAGAGTAAAACACACATAGTAAATATAATTCTTACCTGTTAGTTTCAGTGGGATTCATCTGAATAAATAATCCACATAAAGCATCCTTTTAAAAATCCAAAACAGTGTCTAGAAAACTCCCTCCTTCTGTACTCACAGCTGCGACACGAGAGCGCCTTTTTCCCCCCCACCGAGTCTCTGGGGATTAAATTACAGCCACAAAGAAATAAAATAAAATAATGTTAAAATTAGTCTGTTTTGTTTTCGTGTCGAGTGGACAAGTCACTGTAATGTCCAAAGTGAACCTGAACTACACTACCCACAATGCTCCCTGCATCAACTGGCCAATCACGTTTTGCGCTTAATGATGACGCCATCAGCAAGCGACAGGCAGCCGGTGGCTGAAAACACACAATAAATGGAATAAAATGTTTGCTTTTAGTGTTTACAAAGTTTTTGACCACTAAACTTTACCAGCAAAGAAAATGTTAGCGGACTGAAAGTTATCGGAACTAAATTTATCGGAAGGTAATTGGTCCGATGATGGTTTTAAAACTTATCTGAAAAGCTAAACATTAGCTTTGATAATTAGCTGCTATGGGATTAGCTGAACTGTGCCCATCACTGGTAGGGAGCAGTAAAATGGTAAATGGACTGCATTATATAGCACTTTTCCATCTGCATCAGAAGCTCAAAGTGCTTTACAATTATGCCTCACATTCAACCATTCACACAAACGCATTCACACACTGATGTCAGGGTGTTGCCATGGAAGGCGCTCACGACACACCAGGAGCAACTAGGTGATCAAGGACCTTGCCCAAGGGACCTGAGTGGTTTTACGGTCTGGTTGGGTTTTTGAACCAAGGATGCTCTGGTCTGAAGCCCAATGCTTAACCACTAGAACATCACCTCCACTAAACACAAGCTAATATGGTACTTTCAGTAACAATTAGATAAAACTTGAAAACAAATAAAAAAAATAAATGGTTTTGGTGAGAATATCACATTTTAAACCATGTCATAAAATGAATACAATATTTCTAGTCATTTCTTTCATTACACAAGCTTATTTAATGTAGTATTGTAGCAGATGAATGGTTCAGTTGAAGATACAAGCACCCAATGTGGTATAAATACTTCTACGAAGTCCTTTTTTTCCCCAAAATAAATAAATAAAAAAATGCATTAGCCATATTAAGTTTTAAAATGGTGACCACTTTTCAATATGGCTACCACAAATACAGCCTATTTGCGCAAATAAATACAAACAATGACAAGCAAATATAGGTGGTTATGGTACTAAGTCATAAATGTGATGCTATAAACACAAATCTAACATTTTAAGGTATGATTTGTGCCATCTTCATTTTTAAAAGGGTTTTTTTTTTTTTTTTGGTGCTATGAACCTCTTTTATCTACAGCAAGATTAGCTGAAGCTGAACCCCATTTTGAGTTACACAGCAGTGATTGCCACCAGTGTTCCCTGGTGTGCTTCACACTCACTGTTTTTTGGGGGTATAATGTTGAATAGATGTTTCATCTGTTCAACAGTTTACTCGGTTGTGGACATTGCTGTGCACAAGCAACTTCTTGGACCCATTAGTGCAGTGGATAACTGAAAAAAAATCTTTCAAATGGTGATGCATGACCAATTTGGCACAAATGCACTTTAGACATTACCCTTTCGAAAAGACAGGGTGTCCACTTGAATTTTCAATAGGCAGCCAGGTAGGGGTCAATTGAATAATTACACAGGGGTCTAAATTAAAAGATGCTCTAATCATATTGAAAACTATACATTATTTGTGTGATCACAGAAATTCCAAAAATGTATAGTTTGGACTATCTGTGACTGATTGTTTTGGAGTTATGGGGTAAAACAGCAAGAATGGTGACAAAGGTCAATTTCAGTTTGTACAGGGGTCAAAAGTTAAGGTGCTCTAACTTTGGAAAAAATAATGCAGATTGTCAGTTGAGTTAATAGGGTTTTAAAAAGGAACAGTTTGCATGATGTGTCATGCTTAGTTATGTTACGGGGTAACATACTATGTCACATGTCATAGAATCCAGTGGACATCGACATTGTTTAACCTTTATTTTGCAGACCAAACATTCAACACAGTCAAAACTATTCAATGTATGTATATGTTAATGTATATGTAATATCATGAGCATTACAGATGTAACGTCTTGTTCAGAGGTGCTGCGCTGTGGTGCGCAGCAGCACTGAGACGCATTGACTCACAGTGACACACTGTGTTTTCAGCTTGATTGCGCAATGTTCACGTCCAGTTCACAAGATGAATGCTTGACACAGACTTTCCACATAACAGTATTTCCTTTGCCACCCGAAATGGGGTGCACGTCCGGCTCATCCTGCCACAGTTGGGACATGCCGGCAGGATTTGATGTGCCTGTACATGGCAAATTTCCCTGGAACACAATCAGGCTGTTTTGAATGTTGTTTTGATGCCATGAGAATATTTACAATGCAATTAGAGTCCACCTTGACTGCTGTTCAATATGTTTCCACCTCAAACGCATCACGATAGTTGGGTGCCCAACATTCAGGATGGCCTCACAACTGTGCCCGACTGTTTGGAATGCATTTCGACACTTCCTGAATGTGGGTCAAAGGCACATTCGGGTGGCTTTCGGGCCCATCCGGTCTCTAGTGTGATGGGGGCATTAACTGTGCATGCCCTGTTAAAACGATGATGTAAAGGTTCAGGAAAAAAACAAAGAACAAAACAAAATACATCTTGCATAAAATCATCCTGCATTTCTTTCTTAATGTTACAGCTTAATGTGCAGGAGAATGAAGGGCAGCATAATTTATTTTTATTATTTTATTAATCAGTAAAGTTAATGGGGAAAATATTTTAGTTTTTCATGTGTGATTTAGTGCAACTGTGTCTAAGTTACAATGTAAATCATTCTAGATTTCTGCTTTATGAACATTGCAGACACAAACTGGACAAAGAAGGGAGACAATGCTGACTTTTGACGCTGAAATTTGCTTTTTTGCAGCTTCTTCGTGGTTTGCACTTCTGTCACTACTTCCGTATTGAAATTATTGGCACTATGCTAACAGCTCGATTTACTTCGTGTGGTCTTTTGCCTGCTCAGAACATGTCTACATATGGGCATGTTCAGAGTATGGAAGTAGTAGGAAGTGCGTTCTGTACTCTGACATATTTAAAGTGAAGCAACAAAGTGGCGAGCTGTGGAGTCCGGCAGCTTGAGCGCATTTGTTGGTGTGGAAAAGCTTACTGACTTTGACATTGTGGACAACAATGAGATCTTTTCTGAATTGTCTTTTTGTCTTTCTGCTTCCTCCTCTGTGACAATTTCCTACCTGCCTCTAACCCTGCTGGTGCTCTCACCTGTCTCTCAGAGAGGCTCAGTGCATTGGAGAGCTCAGTCTTCCTCCTCATAGTGATGTAGCGGTTGTGTTGAAACTCCGTCTCCAGCTCTAGCCGCTGGTATTCAGTGTACACCACCCTGTACTTGTCCTTTGTGCGAGTCTTCTCTCCTGAATCACATAAATCAAGCAGAATGAGTTAAATCTTCGACAAAGGTGCATGTGAATAAACAAGTAGACGCTTCTTCTTCTGTTTATATTTTCACCCTTGAATCACCCATGTACGGCCCCTCCACACATCGTGTGAATGTGGCCGAACTTCACATGAAGCAGGAATCGTATGCAATACGTGGAAAATCGTAGTTGCTTCCAATGCCTCGTACACCTATTGTTACAACTATTCATGCACACCAGCGACTGAAAGACAGCTTGTGCCTTGTGTGAGCCCATTTGATCCCTCTCGCGGCAGATGTTGGTCATATTCCAGGTGACACACATGAACATCTAACACCGCTCACTTGGCACATAGAAAATGTGTGGCCATTTGCGCTGTTAGCACAAAAGCAGTCAGCAGATGACCACTTTCAAGCTGGTGGTGAAATTTGTTTAAGTGCCCTCACAACTGTGAAGTTGCCAAGTCCAAATGTGGCGTGCGAGAGTGTTGGCTCTCCCACAACACGTGTGCGTTTCGCACGCTGTCCTCACGTGGAAATACATAAAAATATATATTGCTTTTGCAACGGGCTGGAAAGCGCGCACATTGATAGGCTGTCCCAGCTGAAACGGAACGTCAGTTCATGTGGACATGCAGCAGGCGATCTGTCTGATAGGTCACACGTGTCATGTGAGCAGTGCGCCGCAGGACTATATGACAAGCCAACAGTGCAACAAATATGGCACTTTCAGTCACGTATCAGCAGAAATACACCACAACAAATGCCTTTTGGTCAGTTATCACAGCACTTTTTTCGTTTAAAGAAAAAAATGCATTTATCTGCTTTTTGATTTTAGCCATTTCATGCTCCTGTTATGAGACAGTAATTGTGGTGCAGTGGTAAAGTTTCTGTCTGGTAATCAGAGCTTTTGTACCTAACAGGTTCGAATCCCGTGAGTGGCATTTACTTTTTTATTTAACCAGGGTTATTTAACCGCGGGGTTCTGTATTGTGTCCCTTTTTATTTATTATTCATATCAACCCAGTGATATTCACTAATTATAGAGCTGGTTTTTATTTTATTTTTCTCCACATCAGTGGCACAATGTGGTGCACCATGCCCCAGCTTCTTGCACTGTGTTCGTGCACGTGCATGATGGTTTGGTTCCCCATTTCGTGTTTGGTTCATGGATTTTCTTCTGATTTCTGTGTCTTTTGTGTTATGTGTGAAGGGGCCCTTAGCCCTGCTTGCTTCCTTTACTCTGTCCATCCACCTCACACACTTGTTAGCTTCTGAGCAATTCCACAGTGACTGACGTTACATTCAGAGAGGAAGCAAGCCTTTTGAAGTGACAGGACTTAAAACATAGAGCCCCTGAGTGAAGACATAATAGGGACAAGGTCTACTTGGTACGGGAAGGAAGCTTTGTTGGTGTTTAGTACATGTTGGTGGTACTGGATACTATGGGCATAACTGACATTACAAAAAACATGTTGTGGCTGGCGTGCCTGGCTGGCTTTTGTTGGTCTTCTGTTTCTGTCTTTTGGTTTTCCTTCCAGGTGGCGCGCATTTGGGACTGAGTGGCTGTGTGGCTGAGTTATCAGGACCTCACCCTGATCACCTGCGGCTCATCAGGACTCACAGCTGTGGTGCATCTACATGGATTGGAACATGGTGGCATTTAAGTCTGGAGTACACAGTGTGTATTTGCCAGAGACTTGACCTTGTGACCAGACGGGTGAGATCATCGTCTCGAGAGCCATCTCATCATCAGTGGATGCAGAGAACGTCCAGGTTTGATGCATGGTCTGTGAAAGAGGAGAGGGTGAGGTCTCACGCTCGTCAGCACACTTCCTGAGGTACGTTAGGTTTTGTGACTAACATTTGTACAGTCAGTAAATGTGGTGTCCCTCACACCTTATTATATTGAGCTGTTATGTTAGTCGTTTTAATCAGCTTCCACTGCAGTGAGTTTGTGAACAGGATGTTCCATGCCTGCAGGGTGGGAAGCTGATTAGTAATTAAGCCAGGAAGTGTTTGCTGTTTGTACACCTTTGAGCGGTCTCTCTGTGTGTTGAGTGTGGACTCACATGATGATTTCTTCATTCACAGACTCGGTTTGTCGTGGGACCTGGGGGGTGTCGGTGGGGTCCGAACTGGTTCTGGCTCCGGACCGTTAGCACTGCTGGGAGCGCACCGCAATCCACCATGCCAGACCGCGCACTTTTATATTTATCACATCACTGTTATGTTTATTAAACTCTGTTATCCTTTGTACCGTGCTCTGCTTATTTCATACTGGGTCCTTCAAACGCTGGTCGGTTCTCCGGGCTGCGTCCGACACATAACAGTAGTTTCTGGCCAAACATCACAGACCCAGCGGTAGCAGAGACGGTAACGCGCCGGGAAGGCGGCAGCAGACGTTCAGAAGTTATCCGGATCAGTTGCGGGTGCTCTCCGCCCGGATGGTGCGTGTTTGAGAACCCATTACTGAATACTGATTCGTGCTCTCTTGCAGCCGCGTTTCCTGTGTTTGTGCCTTATCCGTGGGTCGTGGTGGAGTGTGACTGGCAACGGCTTCGCGTCACGCTCCGACCGGATAAGAGGTTTAAACGGGAGCTACAAGAATGTGTCTGTAATGGGTGAACGCGCACGGCGGAGCTCTGTGGCACGGGTCGCTGAGCTTCCCGTGTTACAGTTTTAGCCCCGTTTCCCCGTGTGAAGATAACTACTGCGTCTGTTGTATCAGCTCCGGCGTAATTTAGTTGAAGCACATTTTTGGTTGTGTGTTACACACAGCTGCGCACAGAAAAGCAGCTTGAGTTTGTTTTCTCAGTTACCAAAGGGGGTTTTTCATTTTTAGCACTCTGGCTCCCTCTGTTGGTGACTGAGTCACATTACCGTTAAGCTCTTAAGTTGGAACAGGTGTGTTCCATTTGTTTGAGCTTGACGGTATAAAACACTTATTAGTTTTGTGTTGATTCATTTTTTGTGGGTGTTTTTTGAGTTGGTTTTTGTGTGGGATTTTTTACACTATTAGTGTCTGGGGTCGTGACCCTGCAGTTCTGTTTGGAGCATGAAAAGGACCCAAGCAACTTTATGTTACTCTGTTAGTCTTTCTTTTCTTTTTCTTTTAGTTTCACCTCCCCAGGGTTTGATGGGACGGTCCCCTGGGGGGTGATGGGGGGATAATTGGGTTGTTTTTTCTTTTTTCTTTTTTTTTGTTTTTTGTTATGCCCTCTCTTCTCCTCTGACTCCAGCCGGGTGAGCCGTACGTGTCGGCGTTGCTGGAGTGGTGCAGTTTGGTTATGCTGGGCGTTTCCCAGGTAACCTCTGCACCTGGGAGGGGGGGGGGGTTCGGGGTGTTGTTGTTTTTTTTTGTTTGTTGATTCCCTGTTCCACCTCCGGCTTCAGCGCGCCTTTGAGCCGTCTGCCATCAGCGTGGCTGAGGTTTGGGGCGGTGGGATATACCCGCAGCTGGTGGCTGGTTTGGAAGTCGGAGGAGTGGCGCCGTTTTGTGCCGTCTGCCATAACCGCTGTTCCACTCCTCCCGGTTGGCTTCTGGGGTATAGTCACGGTTGGTGACGCTGGACGTGCTTCCAGTTTCCACTGCGCCAAGGGGGTGGGGTTGGGGTTGTTTTGTTTGTATGTTTTTTTTTCTTTCTTTTTGTTTTTCCCCCCAGTTTCCGCCCTCAGGGTGTGACTGTGGTGTCCTCTGGGGGGGAAAGGGCTGTGGGTCCATCTAGCCATAGACGGCCGGGGCTGGGTCCGTTGGTCATGAGGGGAGGCATCTCCTGGGGTTGATGGAACGGTCCTCTGGGAGGCGCTGGGAGTCCCCGTGGGTGACTTTGGATCCCAGAGGGACCTCGGCTGTGGTTATTACTCCTGGAGCTGGCGGGATGTCCTCTGGGGGGTGTTGGTCCCTACATGTCGTCGGGGGGGGGGGGGGGGGGGGGGGGTGTTAGCGTTTTTATTTGTAAGCTTAAGTTTGGGTTGTTTTTCTTTTCTCCCCTTCCCGGGGTTTGATGGGACGGTCCTCTGGGGAGGGGGGGGGGTGGTTTGGTTGTTTGTGTTTGTCTTTTTTGTTTTATGACTAATCAGACTGTGAACATGGTTGGACAAAGGCTGACCGCACAGGTTTAAGAACTCCTGGCCACACCTGTGCTAATTGACAGACAGAAACAAAGGCAAAGATGCAGCCAGAGGAGAAGACATCAACCGTTCTGTTAAATGAAGATTCTGTTGGAAGATGTATGCAGATACGGTTTCCAGCCATGGTCCCTGGAGGGAGGTGTTTCTCCTGGGCCAGGTTTGTGTGGTCGCCGGGAGGCTTCCCGTGAGGGTGGGGTGCTGTTGTGGCTGGCGTGCCTGGCTGGCTTTTGTTGGTCTTCTGTTTCTGTCTTTTGGTTTTAAAATTCAAATGATTGAGCACCATTCCACACCATATGCTGGCATTACTGCGGTTCTCCAATGCTCCTGGTACCCTCTTGCAGTTGTTCTATCCAGACTGCATTATTTTATTTCTTCATGCGATTTTCCATCTTGGACTAAGTAAGTATTTAAAAATTCTTACTCTTTTTAATACCTCTCCCTAAAAATTAATTTCTGACTCATCACCTTCATTAAATCACAAATGCTGTCTTTTGTTGTTGTTGTTGTTTTTGTAGTTTCCTCTGTATTTCCTATTTCCAAGTGTTGGATAACACAATGTCATCTGCAAAAATAAACTTCACCGGGGGCATGATCTTTCAACCTAAAAGTCAAAAAATAAACAGATTACAAAAGGTAAGGTTTTGACGAACATCTGTGCTACAAACCCGCTCTGACTGGAAGCTTGTGTGTTACATTGATCTTGCTTCACTCCTGGTCCTTGTTCCATCGTACTTAATTTGAAATGAAGTAAAACAGTTCCCGGGTATTATGTCTGCATTCCTGTCAGAACAACTCAAACAAGTGAGTCACTAACAGACGACTTATTTGAAGCAGTCTGGTGCCATGTTCAAGTTCAGGCGCCACTTAAAGCCTCATCAACTCTATTAATCATGCTAAATATAAGGAATGTAAGCCCTCCCACCTGCATTGCATCACAGTTTTCCTTATCACTGGTGAGCGGTGTTTACACAGGCAGCTATTCATTGACACACATGTTCACTTGCAACAGGAAGGACTTAGGGGGTGAGTCATTGTTATTGATCAGAAATCATGAGTTGGCGGCATCGATCGAGGTGGAGCAGACGATGCACCAACATGCACAGAGATATCAGTAAAGCCTGGAATCATCTTTTAGAGGAGATTTGTTGTCCCCAGACTTCCTAGTGTTATCTATCCAGTCTGTCACTTTGTTGCACCCACCCAGTGGACAAAGCGGGTGGGGAGCGATACCTCTGCAGACGACATGGGCTCCACTGTTAGTTCTACTTTGACGTCTTGCACCAGGCTCACGGAAGCAGAATGTGAAAAGTTGATGAATGTATGTGTGCCTTTTGTCGTAACTGAGTAAGATGACTGTTTAACCGTATGTGTCATCTGCACCTCCTCTCAACCACAGAGGGATGTTGTTGAAGGGCGATCACAAGGGCAGACTTCTTAACTGATCATAACTGAAATAATACATAAACATTCTTAATTATAGAGCATGTTCTGACTTTATCTCTAAGAATAATCTGGCAGCATTTACTTGATATGTAGATGCCTTGAAACATAGCTTAAGTTAAGATATCAAAAGCCACAAGTTTGCTATTATTCAGACTGATCATTTATTCATCTGCCTATCACCATTTCTCACAAACTGTTGCAAGTATCAAGATATACTGGTTGCTGCAGTCCTTTCTGTGTGGATTTTGTATGTTCTTCCCGTGTTTACATGGGTTCCCACTGGGTGTCCCGGCTTCCGCTCACTTCCAAAGTTGGTGGAAGCTGAACTGGTGACTCTGAATTGGTTGTAGGTGTGAGTGAAAAAATGTGAATGGGTTTGTCTGTCTGTATGTGGTCCTGTGATAGACTGTCATCCTGTCCAGGGTGTACCCCGCCTCTCGCCTGCTGAGCTGTTAATTGGAATAAGTGGATACAGAAAATGAATGGTTGTTATAGCAGAATTACTGTTGTCTGCAGCGGCAGATGGTAGATAATGATATGATACAGGACAGTTTTGCAGTGTTACTAACGTTGCATTAAAACAGGAAGCTGTGGCTTGATATGGGGGGGGGGGGTGTACCCATTATACTGTGTCATCTATACACCAGTGACCTGCCGCAAACAAAGGCTCGCAAGTTTGTATATGCTGACGATATCTGTTTTTGCACTCAAGCTAAGGTTGTTAGTGATTTGGAGAACACATTCACTGAAGATGGTACTCTCATGACAGATTACTGCCACACATGGAGACTTAAATCAAACTCATCCAATTACATGGTCAGTGTATTTCATCTACATAATGCATATGCCAACAAGGAGGCTAGCGAAGTGTGGGAGAGCTCTTGGCCTTCTTCAGCAACTGGGGTCCTCAGCATTCATGCACCTTTGCACTGGATCATGCATATAGAAATGCACCACATAGCCAAAATGTCAAAGCTGACGCTCCTTCACAATGTATGTGATACTCCTTATGTTCGTCTCTCTATCAAACTGCTCGTTTGATACAAAGTAATTTCATGGGTATTCATCTGAAGAGATGTTGTACCAAAGGCATCACCTGAGGTCACTGGTTAGCATCCAAGTCTCATGGCCATACAGTAACAACAGGAATCATCAGGGCCATAAAGATGTGGACCTTAATTTCCCTGCGCAGAAGTCAGCATCACCAAACACTTCTGTCCAGTGATCTTTCCCCATGCAGCTCTCAATCTCAAAGGCCGAGGACATGAATGTCACTGTTGAGATAGTGAATGTCTCTAAAGGTTCAACACTTTCACAACAGAAGTCATTAAAACCCAGAAACTCAGGTTACACATTGATTCCACAAAGATCACAGCATCTTTTGTGAAGTCAAGGTCAGTAAACCTTTCCTTGCTGTTAGCTCCCAAAATATGAATCAGCTGTAAATTGTGAATTATCTGCAAGCCATGAATTGCAAAACGTTAACGCTGAAAAATATCTCCCGAAACGTGAACACAAGTCGCAAAATGTGAATTTCTTCACAATTTGGTGTATATGCTTGGCTGAGGAGGTAATGGTGTGAAGCTACCATCTGTGGGATTATGTCTGCGCACCTCTCACTTTCACCCATTGTAAACAGTCTGTAAATTTTGTGTGGCTGCGTGCCAGCGTGCAAAGAAAATTTTGAAATGTTTGAAGCTTCTGGCACGCATTAATTTCTTGAATTAATCGCGGACATTGCACATCCTATTCGAAAACACTGCATGTCATTGCGTGTCATTGCATGCAGTGCATCTGAACTTGAAATTGAGATTATAAGGAGATGTTACATAATAAATGTAACTTTACAGAGACATTATCTAACTCATAAGAAAGAATGAAAATGCACCTGTTCAACCAATCCATTACTATATAAATATTATAAATAACCTTTGAGACAAGATTCCAAATTCATTCACCACACAATGCGCATGACAACCTGTAGCGGTAGATCATTTCTCTGTGATTCTGGGAGCAATGAGAGAACGGTTTCATCAGCCAAGTTCTGACTTGTCATCGGCTACGAAATGATTATTTTATATAGCGTGGCGTCCAGTGGGACAACGCGGGATACATTGGCACCACAAATTGCACAGCAGTGCAGGTATCAAATTCGTTCATGTTTTAGTGGGTGAACAATCCAACGCTTGGTGAATTCTGCTTCATGATGATAGGAAGAGTCAACATCGAAGGATCAAAAAGTGACATCGTTATGAACACTTGGCTGCCACAACCAGTTATCCCTGTGGTAACTTTTCTGACACCTCCTGCTTAAAACCCAAAAAGTCAGAAGGATCGTGAGGCCCTGCTTTCACAGTGTGTATTCATACTGAGAATCAAGATCGAGTGAGCTTTTGCCCTTCTGCTCCACGGCAGGTTTCTGTCTTCCCTGAGCTCGCCTTATGACACCTGCATTACCGTTTCACAGGTGTACCACCCCAGTCAAACTCCCCACCTGCCACTATCCCGGAGCAGGTCACACCCAGCAGGGCCGGACACTTGAAACCAAAAGCGAGAGCCGACTTGGGGCTCACATCCCCACCTTACTGGGTATAGTGACCGCACCCATCCCCCCACCCCCAAAATAATATTTTTGCGGAGATAGGGTTTGCAATCAAGATTTCCTGAAGTAATTGATCTATAAACTGAAATCCATAATCGACTTAAAGTGAAAGAAAATATATACCATGAATAGCATTGACGTTTTGCAACTTGACCTGCATTCACGTTTTGTGGGATATTTTATTCATGGTTTGCAGCAAAATTATTAACGGTTTGCAGATATTCACGGTTTGCATAAATTTTCATGAATAGTTTGCAGAAAATTCATAATTTGCAGGGGTTGACACTTTGGGGTCGACACTTGCAGAGCTACATCGAGGGCTATTGTTGACTTCTTGGGAATGAAGCCACACTGTTCCAGTCACTGAGAAACATGTAGCTGGTACAAAATCCTGTTAAGAATATCCTTGCAAGCACCTTCCCTGGTGCAGAGAGCACTCTAATACCCCTATATTTGTTGCAATCCACGTCATCACTTTTTACTTTCCAGACTGGGACAAAAAGTCCTTTCTTCCAGTTGCTAGGGATGATACCTGTTTCCCAGATTGAAACAAAGATTGTTTGCAATGCCAGGAGAAAAGCATCTCCACTCACCAGGAGGAACTCAAGTCTGATGCTACAGAGCCCCCGAGCTTTCCCCAAGATATCAAAGGAGTAGCTTCAGGACAACTCTGTGAATGTCCTTGAGTGGTCCAGACAGAGCCCAGACTTGAATCCAATTGAACATCTCTGGACAGATCTGAAAATGGCTGTGCACCGATCCTCCCTATTCAACCTGATCAAGCTTGAGAGGTGCTGCAAAGAGGAATGCCCTAAGATGGGTGTGCCAAGCTTGTGGCATCATATTCAAGAAGACCTGAGGCTGTAATTACTGCCAAAGGTGCATCAACAAAGTATTGAGGAAATGGTGTGACTACTTACTGTATGTATATGTGATTTATTATTTTTTTATTTTTAGTAAATTTGCAAAACTTCCAAATGGCCATATATATATATATATATATATATATATATATATATATATATATATATATATATATATATATATATATATATATATATATATATATATATATATATATATATATATATGGCCAAGTGGCCTCTGTGTGCGTGTGTGCGCGTGCATGTGTATGGCTTTGATCATGCAGAAACCAAGGACAGCTGACATTTGCTGTTTCGTATGCTTATGTATTTTATGTATGAACGCTGCGAAAACGGAAAGTTGACACACAATTTCAACATCTTCGTGTGTTTCTTTTTATTCTTTTACACACGTTAAACACATTTTAAATAAATTTATGTTTTTAAGGAACTGTCTATCCATTTACACACTTTACAGCCTTTGTAAACATTTTAAACATATTTTTAAAGAACTTTCTATTCTTCCATTTGTCATATTTTAAACATGGTTTTTTAACATTTAAACATCTTTGTGTGTGTTTTAAACGTCTAACATAACTAACACATTTTAACGTAAATAATATTAATTAAACTTTTATACATATTTAGTCTCTCCTCTAGTCTCACGTCTTGTTTAGTGCGAACAATGAGTCTGGGTCTTTGACGCGCACAGGTGGGTGACGCGGGGATGCACTGTGGAGAGGAACAAACGATGATCATCCTCTACTTTCTTCTTTTTTTGGTTGCCCCAAACTCTGTCTTCTCACTGGTAGATTTACATCCATTTTGATTTATATCCATTTTGCTCCTGGCATGTTATCTAACAACATTTTCATTTTCCTTTTTTTTCCCCCTTCTTCTTTTGTTGGTTAACAGTGTTTACAGTTATTTTTTTGAAGAGCTCTGGCACCCCTCCCAGGAGGGGCACGCCTCACAATTTGAAAACCACTGATGTACATGAAAACAGCATTCTGGAAGAATTCCAGTCTGGTTTCCATAGTGCTCACAGCACAGAGACAGCACTGGTCCAGGTCACAAATGATCTCCTGGTCGCAGTCAAACATGGCTCTTCTTCTGTCCTTATCCGTCTTGACCTGTCAGCAGCCTTCGACACAGTTGATCATGCCATTTTGCTCCACTGCCTACAGCACCTTGTACTGCCTACAGCACCTCACTGGCACTGACCTGGTTTCAATCATATCTGTCAGGGAGATCAGAATTTGTCTCTATTGGGCGTGCTAGATCACTGAGCCATCCTGTCTCTTATGGGCTGCCTCAGGGATCAGTCCTGGGATGCCTTCTTTTTAATCTGTATATGGTGCTGTATATGCATCATTAAAAAGCAGTTATGCTGTCTCATTTCATTGCTACACTGACAATACTCAGCTGTATCTGAAGTTGGGCACCAATGTGTCTGAGACCCCATCGGCTCTGTCTCCGTCACTCTCTGTTTCCCCTCCATCTCTGTCCACCCCCTTTCCACTCTCACAGCCTGTCTGGAGGACATTAAGGCATGGATGCCGTAAAATTTCCTCCATCTTAACAGCTCAAAAACTGAAGTAACCCAAATTGCTACGCCACACCAAATTCAACAACACAAAATCCTCAGCATTGCCTTTTCTGGTCAATCATCTCACTTTCCACGACAGTCACCAGCCTTGGTGTCATCTTTGATCCACAACAAACCACATCTGTAAAACCTCAATCTTCCACCTTCGTGTCTTAGCTAAACTCAGGCCAACACTCTCCCTTTCCGACACTGAAAAGCTCATCCACGTCTTCATCTCCTCCAGACTCGACTACTACAAAACAAACTCATTGGGATTTCTGCCAAGAACATACAAAGACTTCAGTATGTCCAAAACAGTACTGCCAGGGTCCTGATGAGAGTGCGTAAGAACAAGCTCATCACTCCCATCCTCTGCTCACTTCATTGGCTTCCCATTTCTATATGGTAATGCCCCCATCACATCTTGCAGAAGTCCTCACCGCTCATTGTCCCACACGTTCTCTCCGCTCCTCCAACACCCACCTTCTTCTCACTTCCAGGACTCAATCCCGCACCACAGACTTGTCCTGCGCAGCTCCACAGACTGTGGAATCTTTCAACAAGGGCCTGAAAACTTTTCTTTTTACCTAATGTTTTTAATGATATTTTTAAACCTGTACACTTTTTATTCTTGTCTCTACTATCTTTTTAATGCTGTCTTATCTCCTTCTTATTGTTTATTGAATTTTTTTACTGACTGTATAAACTAGAAGCACTCAGAGAGTGCAAGGCCATGGGGTAACAAATAAGAGACAAAATTCAATTTATTATTCAACTAAACTGCAAATATATGAATTTTTTAACATTTATGAAACACTTCTCTAAATAAATAACAGTAAATTCTGAAATAGAACTATTTTTTAAGTGTTGCATGTGCTACATAATGAAGTGCACCTCCTATATATTCAGTGAAGTGCACCGAAACAGAATATATGTGACAGTAAGGTGCTGATGTCAGCCTCTGGGTTTTAGGGATCCTAGGTGTGATTCATCAACACCTGGGAGTGGGTTTTGCACCTTGTGTACTTTGTTCAGTGATGTGCACTGAACCAGAACTTAACCACTGCAGAGTATACTGCTGACTCATCACTTTGCTTTTGCTAAGTGAAGTAATCTGGATAGTGATATTCATTGCCACTAAAATATAATAATGCCAAATGATAGTCCTTCATCTAATAAATTCATTGTGCTCCCCAGCCCAGTATAGTTTGTCATGAGGGATTTCCTCTTTGCAGTGTGTTGTATTTGACATCTTTTACTAACAAGGTCATAGGGTCACTGACCCTAAAGAGATTCCCTCCTTGGCACAGTGATCTATTCAACAATTCAGTGTTACAACCAAAACTATGATACATACACGTTTCTTTCCTTTATATTTGACATCCTTGACCATGAAAACATACCACTAGAACTTGGAATCACTTTTATGTCTTTATTAGTTCAAAAGTTATTGTATAAAAACTATTTTTCGGTAATGGCGGTTTTGTTCTGGATCTAGCTCCATAACATTTGAAGCTACATCAAATCTAATGACACCTTACTGGATCAGTACAGATTCAGCTACAATTTGGTGTTAGTTGTGCATCTCTAGCTTCATTTGTCACCTCACACTGACACATTTTCTATTTTCCTTATATTTTTGTATATTCTGGATCACCAGATCTGGAATCCGGATCCGATCATCACCAAAATTTGTTGTTTGATAGAACATTTGACTATGTTACACCCTTTTTTCAAGCCTTTCTGCCTTGTTTTTGTGGAGTTAGAAACTAGAATGTCAAAATTCCCCCTATCCTGCAATGGTGAAGAATCCTTTGAAAATTCCTGGATCCAGATCGTGATCCGGATCACCACTAAAATTTAATCACTTGTTCCTCTTGTCATTTCCAACCACTCCACAAAATTTCATCAAAATCCGTTCAAAACATTTTGAGTTATCCTGCTGACAAACAGACAGACAAACAAACAAACAAACTCGACTGAAAACATAACCTCCTTGGCGGAGGTAATAAAATTTATTATTATTATTATGATTAACACAGAGGGGCAGTCTTTGTATTACAAGCCTGAGTGCATATGTGTGTGTGTGTGTGTGTGTGTGCGTGCGCGCGCATGCATGATTTTATTAAGTAAGTTCAATGTAAGCACATAATATAATTGTAATTATTTTAACAATACATGGATGGCAGAAGAAACTGAAAACACTTGTAAATACTATCTTCAGCCACAGACTGCTCTTTCCTAAGTGCAGGACCAACAGACTGAAAAAATCTTTGGTCCCTCAGGCCATCAGGCTGTTCAACCCTTCACTCAGGGGGGAGGAGGAGTAACAGGAAGACAGAGGATGGGAAGGAGTGGAATGGTAGTAGCCAGTAAACCAGTAGCGATCAGTATTTTTGATATTTATATTTGTATTTACATTTCAAAATTTGTTTTTATTTCTACGTTTGATACTTTGTGTGCTTCTTACCCTGTTTGCTGCTATACAATGAAAAATAACTGTGGCCTTAACTGAGACAGAAACGTTTTTTAAAAAATCTAAAGACCTTTACAATCTTTTCTAAACTCTGAAGTCACATTTGGGGGGACAAAATCTCAAAAACACCATTTTATTCACAATATCACTCTTAATGGAGCTGGCCAAAGTACACTGGACAGTTATTAACACATTACAGATTAGAATAGCAATTCTTACTAACTTAATCACAGAATAATTTACTTATTATTAGTCTAGTTGGGAGGTAGAATTTTGTCCCATACAGTAAGTCATGGTTTAAGATATAAAAGTATTATTCTTATGGTATCATTTGAAAATATGATGGCATTGTCATGCAACACATTAAATAAATACCACCAAATTATTCTTACATATGTGGAGACAAAGACCCAATCCCAATACTTTCCCTTTGCCCTCCCAATTCACCCTTTCCCTTCATTTTGTGCAAAATGGCCAAAATCGTACTACATACTGCTAAGCTACCTTCATAATTTTCAATAAGCTTGGTTCATGCTTTCTGCAGCTGTTCCAACAATTTCAGATATGTTTTTCTTTACGTCAGATTATTGATAGTGTAAAAGCTTCCACTAATGTAACATCATACGTGACCCACCACGTCATAGACAGCATACATATCGGACAATGTCCATTATACTCTGCTGAGAGCTGACAGTACCTGACACAGTCGGTTTGATCACTTCATGTGTTCTCTTCTTGGATGTGAATGGGTCCTGTCCAGACAGAAAGGTGTACGAGGTAAACAACGCCTCTTCACTGGGGGTGGGTGTGCTCATCAACTCTGGAGAAGTGAAGTTGACCTGACTGCTGAGATTTGATCCGGGAAAGCTGTGACCATACGGATACTCCTCCCGGGAAGCATAAATGGAGTTCCAGTCACTAGATGGGTCGCTGATGCCCCAGGGGGTGATGTTTCCACATGGAGACGGAATGTACTGATTGTTCAGTGGCCAAGTCTGAGCCGGAAATCTGGCCCTCTGTGCGGTGGGGTACATGTCCAGCAGGTCAAAAGTATGCCAGGTACACCTCAAACATCCAGGAACATGTTTGAATGTATTCCCAAAAGGCTGTAGTGTGTCAGTCTCAAGATTCTTACCGCTGTGCTACCTGCGCTGAGAGCCAACACGCCTTTATAGATTTACTGTTCAGGAGGTCAAAAGTATCATCATGACGTCAAGTCTTACCCGAGACCTGCCTGCTGCTCTCGGCAACATGAGTACACTGACCCTCGTTTCTGCCGTTATCAGTTTTACTACTACGAAGCTCTGGGTGAACGCGCTTCTACGTGCATTCAAAGTTTTATGCTAATAAAAATGATAAGGGCAGAAATGAGCCTTGTAACGTGCAGAGGAGTCATGTGAGTGATACAGTTCAGACTGTAAATCCAAATGGACAGCTGACTGGAATACACCTGTACCTCCCACAACGGGTGTTGCTATCTGATTTCTCTTCCTTCAGACATTTTTTGTTGTTTGGAAGTAAAACAATGAAAAAACAAAAACCCAATCCCCTATCCAAACTGATGATTTAAATGGGGATTTTGTGCAAATTTGTCTATATATACATCTGACTGTTAAATATCATTGTTGTTTAATATTAAACTTCCACCAAGTCCCACAAGTTTGTCCATGTATACAACTATTGCACAATAAACAAAATTTACACTCAAAAGTCTTATTTCACACATTTGTGATATATGACACAGATTTTTTTTCCTAAAACCTTTAATATTTAAGACACTTGATCACCAGTATCACCTTGATGACACCTCTGTCATACTTATTATTAGAAATTATTATTACAAATTATTTTTGGGAAATATTACCAGGTAGCAACAGCAATGCCTGTTTATTTAACTGAAATAGGATTATCAAACGTTATGAACATTAACTGTTTTTATTCTTTCCTGACCAAAAAAAATAAAATAAAAAAAAATGATTGTTTTTCATTAAATGTTATGTAACTGTGTGAATACTGTAAATGTTGCTATAAGTCATGGTCGGACTGCATAAAAATATGAATCTTGTTTTGATGGAGAAGGAGAGGTGGAGGTATGCACTGGAGAGAAGGTGAATGAAAGCCAGTAACACCAAAATGGAGAACATTTCCATAAATGAGATGGAGTACTGTGGAAAGGTGTGGATGCAAGGAGTGGGAGGTGGCGCGTACTTTGTTTTGGGAGTGAGTCAGAGTCACACAGTTGTGATATGACAATACAGGCCATTCTTCTATCCGTCCCTGTTAATCCGTCTACTTCTTTAATGTGCAATGCCTGACATGAATGTTTATTTTATTGGGTTTTATTTTTTTGTTGCTGTTCATGCTCTGTTTGCTGCACCCTGCACATCCTGGCTTTGTGCAATGGAGCGGATCATTAAAACAGAGCCACTCTCATTCAACAATGCAATAAATGTGCAACACAACTATGTCCTGTCCCACCAACTTCTTATTTAATCTGAATCATGTTGTGGAAGATGCACAGAGGAGGAGTGATGATATGACCGTGATCACATGATCACATTTGAAATATGTGTCATTAAAAAGTAATACAGAACTTCTACATAACAGAAACAGAGGTGTGAATGTCAAATATTTGTTGTTGTTGGTTTGGTTGATTGAAGAAAAAACAAAGACAAATACACACACACACACTCATCTTCAACCGCTTAGTCCAATCAAGGGTCACGGGGGTCTGGAGCCTATCCCAGCAGTCATAGAGCACGAGGCGGGGTACACCCAGGACAGGACGCTGGTCTGTCACAGGGCCACAAACAGACAAACAAACACATTCACACCCACTCGCACACATACGGACAATTTAAAGGTTCCAATCCACCTAACCCACATGTCTTTGGATGTGGGAGGAAACTGGAGCACCCGGAGGAAACCCACGCAAACATGGGGAGAACATGCAAACTCCACACAGAAAGTGCAAATAATAAGCACCTAAATACAAAATAAATAAATTTGAGTGGAGTTGAGGGGATATCAGTATAAGTAGTTCAGATACTCTCTTTTATATTCCATTTTTATATTTTAAGTAATTTTAATAGCAACAAAAACATTTGATAACTTTGTTTTGCATAAAAACACCAAACTTAAGACTTTATTCAAAAACAGAAATTACATTCTTTATAAGTAACCATGTATGAATCCCTTCCGAAACAAGTGATTTTAAATTGTGTAGATTACATGTGGTGGTCCTGCATACAACCACACGATGGCACCAAGTAAGCAGTTTACTGAAGGTAACTTGGTCCAGTCTTCCACAGACTAACACTAGACTGTTGTACCCATATCAGACATGCAATTATATTATGAAATATGTTTCATTAAAAGTCCACTATAATACACGCAGAGAGTGCACACCTGCACCAAGACCCAACAGTTCTCTGTTAATCAGTTCTTAACCACTGTTTTACCTGATGAGGTCAGGTTTAGGAGCATGTGCTAGTGCTAGGGTGTCTCACAGTTTTACCAAAGCACAAATAACATGGAAATCAGAAGTTAATTCATTTAAAAATGATTTAGGATCCTCAACTGGTTCAAAAATTTGACAATTCTTCCTTGACCAAAGACGTACCTCTCCAACCAAATGGAGCTGAAAACATTTACCTCCTTGGTGGAGGTAACATTTTAATGACCTGCAGTGACCATTCTGTCACATGCTACAGCAACATGGAGCACCGAACTCGCAGACGCAACGCAAGTCTACAAAAGTTTACCTTTTTTTCAAGGTAAAAATCCTGCTAGAAATTGCTTTTCATAAGCTAAATTAGATGTAATGAAATCCCAGGAGTATGTATTCATGCACTTGTATATATTTTTTTTTTTTTGTGGTGTTGCTAGGGGTTTTTTTCTTCAACTTTTTTGATATACTTAATTATTTTTCAGATAATTTTCACAGAATATTGGTTATCTTGGGGGTGTGCCCTTAGGCTTCTGTGTGTATTTTCTGTCCATTTTGTTGTCTTGTCTACTCGTGGCTGTGTATGTGTAGGTGCACATTCTTCAGCTCTGTCATATTTCTGCCGTATGTGTGTGTGGCCCTGTCTTGGTGTGGTGTTCTTCATGTCTTCTCTGTCCACAGTCCTTATGGAAATTATTCTCAGTGTTCATCAGTTTCTCTGTGTAAATGCTCAGGATTTGTCTTTTGTTCGCACTCCTTTCCTTCTGAGTTCAGTATTTAATTTCTTGGGTTGTCAGTTTATTTTGTGTCTATTTGTATTTCTGTTCTTTACAGTGGTCACACGAGTTGTTTAGGGTTGTACCTAATGGCTTTTGTTTCTTTAACGGTTATGTTTTCTCTTCAGCTTTGTATATACAGTGAGGAAAATAAGTATTTGAACACCCTGCGGTTTTGCAAGTTCTCCCACTTAGAAATCATGGAGGGGTCTGAAATTTTCATCTTAGGTGCATGTCCACTGTGAGAGACATAATCTAAAAAAAAAAAAAATCTGGAAATCACAATGTATTATTTTTTAATTATTTATTTGTATGTTACTGCTGCAAATAAGTATTTGAACACCTACCAACCAGCAATAATTCTGACTCTCACAGACCTGTTAATTTTTCTTTAAGAAGCCCTCTTATTCTGCACTCTTTACCTGTATTAACTGCACCTGTTTGAACTTGTTACCTGTATAAAAGACACCTGTTCACACACTCAATCAATCACACTCCAACCTGTCCACCATAGCCAAGACCAAAGAGCTGTCTAAGGACACCAGGGACAAAACTGTAGACCTGCACATGGCTGGGATGGACTACAGGACGACAGGCAAGCAGCTTGGTGAGAAGACAACAACTGTTATGATTATTTATTAGAAAGTGGAAGAAACACAAGATGACTGTCAATCTCCCTCGGTCTGGGATTCCATGCAAGATCTCACTTTGTGGGGTAAGGATGATTCTGAGAAAGCTCAGAACTACACAGGAGGACCTGGTCAATGACCTGAAGAGAGCTGGGACCACAGTCACAAAGATTACATTAGTAACACATGATGCTGTCATGGTTTAAAATCCTGCAGGGCAGCAAGGTCCCCCTGCTCAAGCCAGCACATGTCCAGGCCTGTTTGAAGTTCACTAGTGACCATCTGGATGATCCAGAGGAGGCATGGGAGAAGGTCATGTGGTCAGATGAGACCAGAATAGAGCTTTTTGGAATCAACTCCACTTACGATGTTTAGAGGATGAGAACAACCCCAAGAAAACCATCCCAACCATGAAGCATGGGGGTGGAAACATCATATTCTGGGGGTGCTCTTCTGCAAAGGGGACAGGACGACTGCACCATATTGAACGGAGGATGGATGGGGTCATGTATTGCGAGATTTTGACAAACAACCACCTTCCCTCAGTAAGAGCATTGAAGATGGGTCATGGCTGGGTCTTCCAGCATGACAATGACCCCAAACACACAGCCAGGGCAACTAAGGAGGGGCTCCGTAAGAAGCATTTCAAGGTCCTGTAGTGGCCTGGCCAGTCTGCAGACCTGAACTCAATAGAAAATCTTTGGAGAGAGCTGAAACTCCAAACCTGAAAGATTTGGAGAAGATCTGTATGGAGGAGTGGACCGAAATCCCTGCTGCAGTGTGTGCAAACCTGGTGAAAAACTACAGGAAACTGTTGTGTGTTAGGGGGGTTTGGCTGGCTAAGATATTGTTTGTGTGTTTTGTGTATACTTCGGGTGGTTTGTGAGGGGCGTGTCTGAGGCTGTGATGATGGATGAAGCATCTCTCACCCTCCACTGTCATCATGCCAAACCCATGCACCTGATGAGCAGTTCATGTGCTGATTTAGAGGACTACCAGCTGAAGAGGATGCACCTGATGAGCAGTTCATGTGCAGAGCTAAAGGACTACCAGCTGAAGTGGATATCCTGATCAGCAGTTCACGTGCAGTTCCAAAGGACTTCCAGCTGAAGTAGATATCCTAATGATGTACTACATTTAAGCCATGACTGCTCTGTGTAAGGTGCTGGGGACTCAACCTTGTTACTTCTGTGTGACGACCGTTTGTCCAACACTGTGACGCCGAGGATCGCTCCAGGTTTGACGCACCGTGCCTGTTAAGGAGAAGGGTGAGGGACACGCTCCATCAGCACACCTCAGAGGTAACTAAAGCTTAAATGACTTTGAGTAATTAACAGTAGTAATTTGGCGTCTTGCATGCAGCAATATTTGAGCTACTCTGATAATTGTGTAAATTCGCTCTTCACAGCTGTGGTGTGCGGATTGATGGTCCTCCACAGGCTGTGAGAGCTGTCTCTTTAATTTGAGTCTGAAGTAGAACCTGAATGTGTTTGCTGATGGTGTGAATCCTAAACAGTATTTGTGTGAACAGTGACTTACCTCACCTCTCGTCCTTAACAGGCGCTGTCCGATTCATTAACCACCTGGGGGGTGCCGGCGGGAATTTTTGGGTCCAGAACTGCCGGGCTCCAATCCCTTGGGCGCTAGGAAGAGCGCGTCGTCCTCCACCCGGCCAGGCCGTTAATTCACCTTTTGTTTATATATAGCACTTGCAAAATAAATCTGATTTCTGGAACCGCTTTCTGTTTATTTAGTGCTGGGTCCTTGTCAGACGCTGGTTCGCTCCTCAACCCGCGTCCAAACATAACAGAAACATTTGACCTCTGTAACTGCAAACAAAGGCTACTGTACCAAATATTAACATTGATTTTCACAGGTGTTCAAATACTTATTTGCAGCAGTAACATACAAATAAATTATTTAAAAAAATCATACATTGTGATTTCCGAATTTTTTTTTTAGATTATGTCTCTCACAGTGGACATGCACCTACGATGAAAATTTCAGACCCCTCCATGATTTCTAAGTGGGAGAACTTGCAAAATCGCAGGGTGTTCAAATACTTATTTTCCTCACTGTATATAGTGGGTTTCTGGCCTTCGGTTTGTGTTATTATATGTCATGTGTTTTCTCTCACTTCCTCCCATGTTCTAGCGTTTCCTTTTGCATTTGTCACCACCAGTGATTAATTAGTTCTTTTGTACAACCCCTGGCAATAATTATGGAATCACCGGCCTTGGAGGATGTTCATTCAGTTGTTTAATTTTGTAGAAAAAAAGCAGATCACAGACATGACACAAAACTAAAGTCATTTCAAATGGCAACTTTCTGGCTTTAAGAAACACTATAAGAAATCAGGAAAAAAAATTGTGGCAGTCAGTAACGGTTAGTTTTTTTAGACCAAGCAGAGGGAAAAAAATATGGAATCACTCAATTCTGAGGAAAAAATTATGGAATCACCCTGTAAATTTTCAGCCCCAAAACTAACACCTGCATCAAATCAGATCTGCTCGTTAGTCTGCATCTAAAAAGGAGTGATCACACCTTGGAGAGCTGTTGCACCAAGTGGACTGACATGAATCATGGCTCCAACACGAGAGATGTCAATTGAAACAAAGGAGAGGATTATCAAACTCTTAAAAGAGGGTAAATCATCACGCAATGTTGCAAAAGATGTTGGTTGTTCACAGTCAGCTGTGTCTAAACTCTGGACCAAATACAAACAACATGGGAAGGTTGTTAAAGGCAAACATACTGGTAGACCAAGGAAGACATCAAAGCGTCAAGACAGAAAACTTAAAGCAATATGTCTCAAAAATCAAAAATGCACAACAAAACAAATGAGGAACGCATGAGAGGAAACTGGAGTCAACGTCTGTGACCGAACTGTAAGAAACCGCCTAAAGGAAATGGGATTTACATACAGAAAAGCTAAATGAAAGCCATCATTAACACCTAAACAGAAAAAAAACAAGGTTACAATGGGCTAAGGAAAAGCAATCGTGGACTGTGGTTGACTGGATGAAAGTCATATTCAGTGATGAATCTCGAATCTGCATTGGGCAAGGTGATGATGCTGGAACTTTTGTTTGGTGCCGTTCCAATGAGATTTATAAAGATGACTGCCTGAAGAGAACATGTAAATTTCCACAGTCATTGATGATATGGGGCTGCGTGTCAGGTAAAGGCACTGGGGAGATGGCTGTCATTACATCATCAATAAATGCACAAGTTTACGTTGATATTTTGGACACTTTTCTTATCCCATCAATTGAAAGGATGTTTGGGGATGATTAAATCATTTTTCAAGATGGTAATGCATCTTGCTATAGAGCAAAAACTGTGAAAACATTCCTTGCAAAAAGACACATAGGGTCAATGTCATGGCCTGCAAATAGTCCGGATCTTAATCCAATTGAAAATCTTTGGTGGAAGTTGAAGAACATGGTCCATGACAAGACTCCAACCTGCAAAGCTGATCTGGCAACAGCAATCAGAGAAAGTTGCAGCCAGATTGATGAAGAGTACTGTTTGTCACTCATTAAGTCCATGCCTCAGAGACTGCAAGCTGTTATAAAAGCCAGAGGTGGTGCAACAAAATACTAGTGATGTGTTGGAGCGTTCTTTTGTTTTTCATGATTCCAGAATTTTTTCCTCAGAATTGAGTGATTCCATATTTTTTTCCCTCTGCTTGGTCTAAAAAGTAACCGTTACTGACTGCCACAATTTTTTTTTTGATTTCTTATAGTGTTTCTTAAAGCCAGAAAGTTGACATTTGAAATGACTTTAGTTTTGTGTCATGTCTGTGATCTGCTTTTTTTCTACAAAATTAAACAACTGAATGAACATCCTCCGAGGCCGGAGATTCCATACTTTTTGCCAGGGGTTGTATTTAAGTCTGATTTTTTCGCCTTGTCATTGCCGGTATTTGTACTTCTGGGATCACGCAAGTGTTTTTTCTCTGTCACTTTTGACAGCTGGGTTTTTGATTTCATGTGGTTTGTTTGTTCCACTGTGATTGTTTTTTTTTTTTTTTTTGTCACTTTGGTTTTGTTCTCATTACAAACGACCCTTGTTGCTTTTTTGGTTCTTATTGCCATTTTGGTGCCATTACAAAGGCTTTTGTTGCATTTTTGATTTTTGTCACTTTAGATTTTGGTCACATAGCTAAGGACTAATGCTGCATTGTTGGATTTGGCCACCAGGGACTGTGTTCACATCACATTCATTATCATCTGCAAAATAAAACCTTTGTTACACTAATCCATCTGTGTCTGGTGCCTGCATCAGGGTCCAGTGTTTGTCTCCTCAGTGGTTTAAATTATAACATCTTTGCTATGCACAATTTGTCACTGCTTTTTGGCATTTGGTTTCCGACTGACAGCTGGAAGATAGACAAATGGAGGGGTGGTGGCCAAGTGGTTAATGCGCTTGGTTTCAGTGCAGAAGGTTCCGGGTTCAAATCCCACCCCTGCCACATTTCTCCATGTAATGTGGAGTAGCGTCAGGAAGGGCATCCGCCACAGGTAAAACCTGTGCCAATTCAACGTTCAGATCCACCTCGGATTTGAAGTGACGACCCCAAGTGCAAACATGGGAGCAACCGAAGGGATTTACTAACTGGAAGAAAGACAAACAGGCACTAAATTGAAACCTCCATCCAATTTTGGTGGTGCAGTTAAATCCATAAGAGAAAAATGAGTGATTGAGGCACTTTTGATATATAATGCAAAATGTACACCAAATGGGCTCTTCAATATTAAATTCAAAAGTCCAAAATCCTGATCAGATCAGAGTTTTCCAAGGGATGGTGCATGCCAGTCTGCACCTCACCTCATCATATTTAGATTTTGTCTCTTTGTTTGTATATTTCACTTGTCAAACTTGTCTTGCTGTATGTAAATCAGACCAAACATCCATCAAGAACTTACCGTGCATCCAGAAAGTATTCACAGCTCTTCATGTTTTCTACATTTTTTTATGTTACAGCCTTATTCCAAAATGGATTAAATCAATTTTTTCCCCTCACAATTCTACTCACAACACCCCATAATAACAACATGAAAATGTTTTTTTTTTTTTAATTGTTGCAAATTTATTAAAAATAAAAAACTAAGAAATCAAATGTACATAAGTATTCACAGCCTTTGCTTAATACTTGGTGATGCACCTTTGGCAGCAAATACAGCTCTGACAGAGTGACTATCAGGTTCTTGGTCATCTCCCGGACTAAGGCCCTACTCCCCTGATCACTCAGTTCAGACGGGCGGCCAGCTCTAGGAAGAGTCTTGGTGGATCCATACGTCTTCCATTTATGAACGATGGAGGCCACAGTGCTCATTGAGACCTTCAAAGCAGCAGAAATGTTTCTGTACCCTTCCCTAGATTTCTGCTTCAAGACAATCCTGTCTCACAGGTCTACAGACAATTCCTTTGACTTGGTTTGTGCTCTGTTATGCACTGTCAACTGTGGGACCCTATATGTAGACAGGTGTGTGTCTTTCCAAATCATGCCCAGTCAACTGAATTTATCCCAGGTGGACTCCAATTAAGCTGTAGAAACATCTCAAGGATGATCAGCAAAAACAGGAAGCTTCTGTGCGTCAACAAATATTGAGCAAAGGCTGTGAATACTTTGTTTTTAATTTTTTAATAAATTTTCAAAAATCTTAAATGTTTTTCACGTTGTTATTATGGGGTATTGTGTGTAGAATTTTAAGTGGAAAATTAATTTCATCCATTTTGGAATAAGGCCATAACATAAAAAAAGTGTGGAAAAAGTGAAGCACTGTGAATACTTTCCGGATGCATTGCATGCTGCTAACTCAGTCGTAACATCCATTTACAACTGTTAGCATAAATATGACTAACGGATGTGAAAGTGCCTCACACTTTAACATGAATGCAAGTGCTGTATAAGAACCACAGCATCACTGTGTGCTGGGAATACAAAGCATCCAAAGTGAAAACAGATAACATCATACTTTGACATTAACAGCATAACATGATTTAGCTATAATGTTTATCCAAATGAGTTTCTGTCAGAAATGTTCCATATGTAAAGATGACATTTCATCACTGCAGTAACATTGTCCCCACTGGTTTGCATTGGGAAAATACATCGAGTGTATCGAAGAAGGACTAATAAGAGGCTTGCATCCTGCTTTTCACCACTTCTAAGAGCTTGCATGTGTTAGAGCTGCTGTAGGTGCTCAGACAAACCAAACACTTTCATCTTCCACAGTCAAACTACCACTTTACAGCTGTTACAGTCCACACAGTGATTATCAAGTGTAGTACCAAACCCCAGCACCATCCCACTGCCCAGACGTCTATCTCACCGTACTTGTCAAAAACGGAAAATTTCAGTGTGATGACAAATTCACCTTGAAAAACAAAAACACCAGTGAAAATGTAATAGTCATTGTGAAGGTAATAAAAAAGTGTAATTACAGTAAAGCACTAACAACTGAAGTGTCGTGCGTGTGTGTGTGTGTATTATTGCTGCCATGATGTGGATTTACTTGTTTTTACCTCCTCCAAGGAAGTAATGTTTTCACCGGAATTTGTCTGTTTGAGTGTCTGCTGGATAACTCAATAAGTAGCAAATGCATTATGCAGAAACTTGGTGAGCAGAAAGACTGCAGGAAATAAGTGAGACAAATTTGGATATGCAGATACAATAGAATATTTAAATCAAAGCCTTGTGAGAGAATATTGATGAAATTTGGTGAGCAGATGGATAATATCCTAGAAAATAAAGTTGGAGGAGCTGTTTGTTTGTCTGTTTCTGTGAACAGCCTAGAGAGCATAATTTTTCATATAATGTTATGAAATTTTTACTGAAGATTCATATCCTGATAGGCAAGAACCCATTCAATTTCAAAGGTCATAGGTCAAAGGGCAAACTCAGGAAAAAATGCTGGATAATTTGAAAAATCCCTATCTTTAACATTGAACGAATATTCAAAAATTCATAACCCTGTCAAAAAATGTCAAATTTGTGAGTGCGTTATGTAGGATGGTATCCTTTATCAACTGGCAAAGTTTGATCCTGACCTGATCCAGATTACAAATTTTGTGGCCATTTAAATTTAACATTGAAAATGTTATGTGTCGGACGCAGCTCGGAGAACCGACCAGCGTTTGAAGGACCCAGTATGAAATAAGCAGAGCACGGTACAAAGGCTAACTGAATTTAATACATAACAGTGATACAAAATATACAAAAGAAAGTGCGGTCTGGCGTGGTGCGCTCCCAGCAGCGCTAACGGTCCGGAGCCAGAAGCTGTTCGGACCCAAGGACCCCGCCGACACCCCCCAGGTGGCCGCAACAAACCGAGTCTGTGAAAGAAGGAACCATTATGTGAGTCCACACTCTACACACAGAGAGAACACTTAAAGGTGTACACAAACAGCAAACACTTCCTGGCTTGATTACTAATCAGCTTCCCAACCTGCAGGCATGGAACATCCAGTTCACAAAACTCCACTGCAGTGGAAGCCGATACATGACTAACATACAGCTCAATATAAAAAGGTGTGAGGGACACCACATTTACTGACTGTATAAATGTTAGTCACAAAATCTAACGTACCTCAGGAAGTGTGCTGACGAGCGTGAGACCTCACCCCCTCCTCTTTCACAGACCGTGCATCAAACCCTGGACGTTCTCTGCATCCACTGATGATGAGATGGCTCCCGAGATGACGATCTCACCCGTCTGGTCACAAGGTCGAGTCTCTGGCAAATACACACTGTATACTCCAGTCTTAAATGCCACCATGTTCCAATCCATATAGATGCACCTCAGCTGTGAGTCCTGATGAGCTGCAGGTGATCAGGGTGAGGTCCTGATAACCTCAGCAACACAGCCACTCAGTCCCAAATGCAAGCCACCTGGAAGGAGAAACAAAGGACAGAAACAAAAAGGCAGCCAGCCCCCCCCAGCCATATAACAGAAAACACCATTTCAATGTATATTTTACATTATATTTTAAATCAAACGTACCCCAATCCCTCTCATGTTTGAAAGTGCGGTGCAAACTGGCACGCACTATCACCTAACAAAGTTTGATCCAGATCTGATCCGGATTACAGATTTTGTGGACATTTAAATTTAACATTGAAAACCCCATTTAATGTGTATTATATCTTAATCAAACGTGCCCCAATCACTCTCATATTTGAAAGTGAGCTGCAGAGTGGCACTCACTATCATCTGACAAAGTTTGATCCGGATCTGATCCAGATTATGGATTTTGTGAACATTTTAATTTAATATTGAAAAGCCCATTTGGTGTACATTTTGCATTACATCTCAATCAAAAGTGCCTCAGTCACTCTCATTTGTGACAGTGAGGTGCAAAGTGACTGAATGAACAGACTAAGACTGAGCCACATCTGATCTGCACAGTCTTGCGAGTATTTGATTCTTTTTAACTTTAAAAAGCCCTTTTGTTCTGTGTTTTGTATTATATTTTAGCTTATGAAAAGCCACTTCTAACAGGACTTGGACCTGGAATTTTTTCCAAGGTAAAAATTTGTGGAATTGGAAACTAGTGTTGGTGGAGGTTTGCACTGTACAAGCACAGGGCTCTAGTTTTGATTTTGATCTGGCACATACGAGGTCTGTTAGAAAAGTATTGGACCTTTTTATTTTTTGCAATAACCTTATGGATTTGAATCACGTGTGATTGCATCAGCCAAGCTTGAACCTTCGTGCACATGCGTGAGTTTTTTCACGCCTGTCGGTTGCGTCATTCGCCTGTGAGCAGGCTTTGAGTGAGCACTGGTCCTCCCCCCTCTTCGGATTTTCATTGTGAGGAAAATGTCTGAACAGCTGGAGCAGCGCTGCATCAAATTTTTCCAGAAACTGTGAGAGACAGCCAGGTGGACACCATTCAGAAAATTCAGATGGCTTCCAGGGACGATTTTATGAGCATCACACAGATTAAGGAGTGTTACAGCTGACGGCGCACAATGGCAGAGGGCGCGCCGCGCTCTGAGCGGCGATCGACAGGCTGAAACGACCAGATCATTTCCAAACTGAATGCTGTGTTGATCTGGGACATCGTCTGACTACCAGAGAAATGGCAGAAAAGGTGGACATAGCACTTTTCCGGCACATTCCACTGTTAAAGGAGATTTTGTCATGAAAACAGGAGTGGAGGAATTCGCCACGGTGCCGCTAATGGCGCGGAACGAAAGCACCTCCGTGTTGGTCTCACAGGACATGTGACATGCCCAGCTCTTTGACAATTTCTCGGATACTCACTCGACTGAAAAGCCACTCAAAGCCATCTGAATCTTCCGAATGGTGGAAGAGCTGGGCATGTCCCGTGAGACTTCCAACACGGAGGTGCTTTTTGTTCTGCACCATTAGCGGCTCCGTCCTGATGCGCGAATTCCGCCACGTCTTTCATTACAAAATCTCCTGTAACAGTGTAATGTGCCGATAAAGTGCTATGTCCACCTCTCTTGCCATTTCTCTGGTAGTCAGACGACGTCCTGGATCAACACAGCCTTCACTTTGGAAATGATCTGGTCGTTTCAGCCTGTCGATGGCCGCTCGAAGCGCAGCACGCCCTCAGCCGCTGTGGGCCGTCTTTAATCTGGTTGTAATGCTCCTTAATCTGTGTGATGCCCATAAGATCTTCACCGAAAGCCATCTGAATTTTCCGAATGGTTTCCACCTGGCTGTCTCTCACAGTTTCTGAAAAAAGTTTAATGGAGCAAAGTGGCAGTCGCTCGGCCATTTTCCTGACAATGAAAATCCGCCGAGGGGGCTGGACCACTCCTCCCACAAAGCGTGTTCACAGGCGAATGACGCAACCGACAGGCGTGAAAAAACTCACACATGCGCACGAAGGTTCAAGCTTGGCTGATGCAATCACACATGATTCAAATCCATATATACTCAACAAAAATATAAACGCAACACTTTTGGTTTTGCTCCCATTTTGTATGAGATGAACTCAAAGATCTAAAACTTTTTCCACATACACAATATCACCATTTCCCTCAAATATTGTTCACAAACCAGTTTAAATCTGTGATAGTGAGCACTTCTCCTTTGCTGAGATAATCCATCCCACCTCACAGGTGTGCCATACGAAGATGCTGATTAGACACCATGATTAGTGCACAGGTGTGCCTTAGACTGCCCACAATAAAAGGCCACTCTGAAAGGTGCAGTTTTATCACACAGCACAATGCCACAGATGTCGCAAGATTTGAGGGGGCGTGCAATTGGCATGCTGACAGCAGGAATGTCAACCAGAGCTGTTGCTCGTGTATTGAATGTTCAGTTCTCTACCATAAGCCGTCTCCAAAGGTGTTTCAGAGAATTTGGCAGTACATCCAACCAGCCTCACAACTGCAGACCATGTGTAACCACACCAGCCCAGGACCTCCACATCCAGCATGTTCACCTCCAAGATCGTCTGAGACCAGCCACTCGGACAGCTGCTGGAACAATCGGTTTGCATAACCAAAGAATTTCTGCACAAACTGTCAGAAACCATCTCAGGGAAGCTCATCTGCATGCTCGTCGTCCTCATCGGGGTCTCGACCTGACTCCAGTTTGTCGTCGTAACCGACTTGAGTGGGCAAATGCTCACATTTGCTGGCGTTTGGCACGTTGGAGAGGTGTTCTCTTCACGGATGATGCGAAGGAGATGTGTTGCACTGCATGAGGCAAATGGTGGTCCCACCAGATACTGACTGGTATCCCCCCCCAGTAAAACAAAACTGCACCTTTCAGAGTGGCCTTTTATTGTGGGCAGTCTAAGGCACACCTGTGCACTAATCATGGTGTCTAATCAGCATCTTCGTATGGCACACCTGTGAGTGGGATGGATTATCTCAGCAAAGGAGAAGTGCTCACTATCACAGATTTCGACTGGTTTGTGAACAATATTTGAGGGAAATGGTGATATTGTGTATGTGGAAAAAGTTTTAGATCTTTGAGTTCATCTCATACAAAATGGGAGCAAAACCAAAAGTGTTGCGTTTATATTTTTGTTGAGTAGTTTTTGCAAAAAATAAAAAGGTCCGTTACTTTTCTAACAGACCTCGTATTTTGGATGTAGACTCCAGAAGACATTTTAAGCAAAATTGGCCTTGGTGGTGTGGAAGCAACTGTTGATCATAATTCAAATGAAAAAGCAAATTTGAAAATTAAAAAGCAAAACAAGACAGAGAAGCAGACCAGCTGCAAAGACATGCAGGTTAGGTGGATTGGAAACTTTAAAATTGTCCGTATGTGTGCATGCGGGTGTGAATGTGTTTGTCTAGCTATATATGGCCTTGCGACAAACTGGCATCCCCCCCGCCGGTGACCCTTAACTGGAGCAAGTGGGTATAAAAAAATGGATGGATAATCCGTGTACACATGCAGTTTTGTGATGTAATTCCAATGAAAATGATTTAATGTGTGTTTGACAATTTTTGGTGTTTCGTATTCTCATTACTCTGGGTCCCTAAGGTTAAAATGAAGTCAGCAGGTCACAGAGCACTCTCTTATCATGCATCTGTTCTGTGGAACAGTCTGCATGTTCCGATAAAACAGTCTGATTCTCTGGATTCTTTCAAGTCTAGATTAAAGACATATGTTCTCCCTTTCATATGGCTAGAATACATGCATAGCATCTAACCGTTTTTCCTCTTGTTTTAATTTGTGTTTTCAACAACAGAACAAGTCTGAGCCTGATTATGTCTAAATTCTGGGTTTTTTAGTGAAGCATAAGGTTTGTTGCCAGCGACCACATTAGCACCTTCTTCTGTTTCTCTCTTCATTGGCTTCCTGTTAATTGTAGAATAGAATTTAAAATTTTTCTTCTTACTTATAAGGTTTTGAATAATCAGGTCCCATTTTATCTTAGGGACCTCATAGTACCATATCACCCCAATAGAGCGCTTCGCTCTCAGACTGCAGGCTTACTTGTAGTTCCTAGGGTTTGTAAGAGTAGAATGGGAGGCAAAGCCTTCAGCTTTCAGGCTCCTCTCCTGTGGAACCAGCTCCCAATTCGGATCAGGGAGACAGACACCCTCTCTACTTTTAAGATTAGGCTTAAAACTTTCCTTTTTGCTAAAGCTTATAGTTAGGGCTGGATCAGGTGACCCTGAACCATCCCTTAGTTATGCTGCTACAGACTTAGACTGCTGGGGGGTTCCCATGATGCACTGAGTGTTTCTTTCTCTTTTTGCTCTGTATGCACCCCTCTGCATTTAATCATTAGTGATTGATCTCTGCTCCCCTCCACAGCATGTCTTTTTCCTGGTTCTCTCCCTCAGCCCCAACCAGTCCCAGCAGAAGACTGCCCCTCCCTGAGCCTGGTTCTGCTGGAGGTTTCTTCCTGTTAAAAGGGAGTTTTTCCTTCCCACTGTCGCCAAGTGCTTGCTCACAGGGGGTCGTTTTGACCGTTGGGGTTTTTCCGTAATTATTGTATGGTTTTGCCTTGCAGTGTGGGGCGCCTTGGGGCGACTGTTTGTTGTGATTTGGTGCTATATAAATAAAATTGATTTGATTTGATGTACTGCTAGTGAAACTAATGCCTTAGGTGCTGTTACTTTCACCCGACTGATTCTGTTTTCTTCTCTCTCTGTCTGAGGTACTACTGCTGAGACCAGGCCTTAGCATCAGGGAGTGTGGAGCCGCATGCTGAATGAATGGACGGGGTGCTACCCACACCATGCAGAAGATAAGGAGAACCAGGACAACGCAGAATCTCATACGCAAGTAGAAGCAAGTACTTTTGAACTTCTTCAAAATGATCTGACATCTCCTATTGGCGTTTCATTTGACAGTGCTGTTTGCATCCTGTTCATGTTTTGTGTGTGTGTGTGTGTGTGTGTGTGTGTGTGTGTGTGTGTGTGTGTGTGTGTGTGTGTGTGTGTGTGTGTGTGTTTTATTTTGTTTTCTTGTCTCAGTTATTTCATAGAATTTCCTAAGCAGTGGGTCATCCCTCTGAGTCTGGTCAACTTGAGGTTTCTTCCTCAAAAATGCCAGAGGGAGTTTTTCTTTATTCCTGTGGCCAGTGTACTTGCTCAGGGGGGGTTGGCAAGGTTAGACCTTACCCACGTGAAGCTCCTTGAGACAGGTTTGGTGTGATTTGGCACAATATAAATAAACTAGCTGAGTTACCCGTTCTACGCGTGGGTAATAGAGCTGAATTTTAGCCATGTCATTGTATATTTCATGTCACTTTAGTTAAGGTGTTGTACAGCAAGTTGTATTGTGTGTATGTTATCATCACTAATTTTCACAATTTGTGACATTCATGAGACTCAAGTGAATGATGATAAAAAAGGTGTGGTGTGCACTGGCCTTTTCGGTTTGTAATTAAAGTGCACCTATGTAGTAAATAAATTGTGATGCTTGCTACCTGACCTGAGCACCACATGAACTGCAAAAATAAGGGCTGCAGTGCTTAATTCTTGTGACTGTGCATAGCGAACACACACACACACACACACACACACACACACACACACACACACACACACACACACACACACACACACACACACACACACACACACGCACAGTCATCTTTGTATATTAGATTGAATTGCAAATTTAGGTTGAAGAGTTGGAATAATGACCACTTTTCTTGTTATTGTTGTTATTCCAAATCAAGTCTTGTGAAATTTTCAGCCTTAACCCATAGAATAATGAACATGACTTGAGACTTGAGACAGCCTCATCCATCTTTAACTATCACAGATGACTTTTGGGTTCAACATGAGGCTGGAGTCCTCACATGGTCTTTTGGGGCCTCTGACTTTTAGACATTGAGCGATAACCTTTAAGAACATCTGTAATCCAGAGCAAACAAGCATATGGGGGTTATGGTGGTTCTACTGCAGCTATGACAACAATCCTGGTCAGACAGTCTCTTCAGCTCTTCTGATGTTGTTGAAGAATACTTTGGAGGCCGGTTTTAAACTCACACATTTGTCCCCTGATTTTTTTAACCCAGCTGCAACAAAACCAAACATTGGCCATGCACAGACAAAACTGTCCTGACACTCTTCAGTGTGTTTCCTCTCAGTGCGTCCTTTGAGAGCTGTGGGTTTCTGCAGGATGTTTTGACAGAGAGTCTGTTTCATCTCCAGCTGATAAATGACATGAACGTATGTATGTTTTTGCTGGAACATTGCAGATTATCAATTGTGGGTGAGATTTAATTGACATTATTAAAACATAGGTGAATACTCAATACACAAGAAGCAAAGGCTGAATTTTGGCTTTGGGAAAGATTTATTGGGAGGAGGTGTGACTCTAAGGTGGGACTGTCCTGTGTGGTTGTTTCCCTCCTGCTTAATAACTGGGGCTTTTCTGGCTCTCTAATTAGTGCCGACGGGGGCCTTTAGATTTGCCCTTACAATTAGAGGAGAACATGGTTACAGGCCGATTCAGCTCCAGCTCCCCCCTCGCCTCTGCCTGCCACCCACCTCCCCCTTGACCCTGCAGAGCCGCGTTATGAATTTCAACCATCTTATTGTGAGAACGGAAGAAATTAGGAGAGAAAACAGATGTACGGTGCATGCGTGCACGTGTGCATGAATAAGAGCAGCAGAAGGGGAGATGGAAGTGAGAAAAGCAACTTTGGCTCAGAGACTTTGAACCTCTTTCCCACCTAACTCAGAGTAACGTTCTTCTCCTTGAGAAAGTGAGACTTGCATGTTTGCTTCCAAAGCAGGTCTCAGCGTACTCTGCCAAAAACGTCTTTTTTACCTCTTTATTCATTCTTTCGCTTTCTTTTTTTGTGTTTCTGGCTTTATGGCAGTTAGATGCGGTCCAGATTGCTGTTGCCAACGGAGACCGTCTCAGCTGGTTCAGCTCAGCTGCACCTCCACCCCATTCATAAACAAATCACCCCAGCTTGGGACATCTCAAGCTGGAGCTCAAGCCCCATTTTGAAGTTGTCTCCCTGTTCCCTCCTTCCTTCTCACAGCTTTCCTTTTCTTTTTTTTTCAAACGTCCCTCACTTGCTTTCTGCTCAGCTTTCCTTCAGATCTGTCTCCCTCCTCTCTGTCCATGCTCACTCCTACTCTGGCTGCAGCAGAGGCGGAACTGCTGACACTCTGTGGGACTCCGTGTGGGAACACGTTGGTAGAAACGTGTAGAACTGTTTAGTAGAAGTGGGACTGTGAGAGAGGGGAGAAGAGGAGAGCCCCCTCTCAGTGCTGTGATTTGACTAAGAAAACAAGTGGCTGAGAGCAGATACCTCCTCCAGCGGACTCCTGGGACAGTGCAGCTTGACCTTACAACCCTCAGACTGTGAACATCTGAGGCATCCATACATCTGAAGCAGCAGCAGCCCCTGTAGGGAAAAAACGGCTGGAAAACTCTGCTCCGATTTCAGACTTGGACTGAGTGTTGGCCAGCAGTCTCCTCAAACACAGAGGGAGCGAAGACGTTTGGGATAACCTCTGAAGGTAAGCGTTTTTACTCCTGTGTCACTGTTATGGGTTTTTACTTTGGCAGATGTTGGGAGAGGGGAAGATGTATTTTACAAGGTAGTGGCAAATCATTTAGCCTGGATGTGATAGAATCACTTACTACGCAGCTGTGTGTGTGTCAGATTGAGTTCACCTTAATATTTAACATCTGTTTATGATGCTGATGCAGCTGTTCCACCTGATCCTGTCAGATCTCAGAAGTGAAACAGAGTGGGTCCTTATTAGACCAGGGAAAACCAGAGGTTGTACTCAGTTTTCTCCAACTGGAGTTGTGTCAAATAGGACATCCAGCGTAAAACCTGTGCCAAATCCTCATGTAGGATCTGCTGTGGCAGCCGTGGCAATCCGAAAGCAAAGGAAATGATTTATGATGCTGCTGATGGGGGATTTGTAACTTGTGGAATTTGTAACTCGCATTGTGGAATGTGCACACATCAGGCATTACAGTGTAAAAGAGTCGGAGCAACCTGTCCAAACATCAGAGTGCTGATGGGTTTGTATCTACAGACGCCTCTTTTACTCCGTGTTTGCCGTGTGGCTGAGAGAATGCGTTTGACAAGGTATCCTGGAGATGCAAATACACACGCAGAGCTTTGTGTTTGTGTGCGCTCTGCTTTGTGCTTCACCTCCAAAGGGATTGTTTGTACACAGCTTTTAGCTCACCCTGAGAGAACTATTGGTCTTCATCAGTAAAGTATCAGACTTCCCCCTCCATCCGGAATAGATGCACGGGGATGCTGGCTGGGCTGTGCAACCAGTACACCAGCGTTCTCTTCAGGTGTGTGTGGGTCTGATTTGTAGATAGCACATAGCAATTTATTTCCCAGACACAATCAGGTTGATAGGTATATGGGCAGTGGCACAATTTTCGTGATTTTTTTTCCCCCTCTATACACCACCACAGTGGAATTTAAAACAAAATAATCAAGATGTGCTTGTAGTGAAGCCTGTCAGCTTTAATTCAAGAATGAGGGAAGACACCAAAACACCCATGACAACTCTGAAAGAGTTAAAGGTGTCTGTGGTTGTGATTGAAGAAACTGTGCATACTGCAACTTTTGTCTGTTGCGCCACCAAACACAGCTTTTTGGTTGAAGGGAACAGAGAAGGACCTTCTGACAAAAGAAAAAAAAAGGAAAAAAATCTAAGCTTGAGACTGCCATGTGCCTTCTGACAAACTGTCGCTGAAATTTTGTTGTTTTTTTCTTTCTTTTAAGAAAATCCTTCTCTGTGCCCTTCCACCATGTAGCTTTTAACATCCAATGGAACAAACAAACATTTCTTCACAGCCAGAGAAGCCTGACTCCTTCAAAGTTGTCTGAGTATCTTGTGGCTTCCCTCACTTGTATCCTTCTTTCACAGTCACTCAGTTTTTGAGAAGTACTTCCTTCAGACAGATTGACTATACAGTACAACACTGTTTTTATTTCTTAATGATTAATGTAAATAAAGTGAAAGATGTATTCAGTGACTTGGAAATGTTCATGTATCCATCCCCTGACTGTCTACTGGCTATAAAAGTGATGATTATCCTATTAACAATCTTTAATGTCTAAATACTAAATGCCACATTAACCAGTAGGATATAGAATTGTGCTCTTTCTGTATTTATTCTCTTTCAGTACTATAACTTATGAACACCTTATCCTATTTATTACAAAACTGCTATGAAAAATGGTGTATTGTTTTTCCTCCCTTATGAACGTTTGCACCATCTATCAGTCAGGATTTTTACAACAAAACCACTTCACACACTGTGGACTTTGTACATTACATTATGGTTGAACAATGTTGATAATCTCTGTCTTATTTATTCCAAGATTCATATGAATATTTCAAATGCTAGGTTTTCCCACTTTTGGGCCATATAGAATCACACTCTATCCGTGTGTGTTCTTGATTGAGTGTGCATTATAGTGAATGCTCCAATTACTCTGGGTGGGAGATGCTCGCTCACAACTTGTCTTGTTTTTAGTGAACCCCTTGAATTAAAGCTGAAACTCTACAGTATAGGCTCGTCTTGATTGTTTCCTTTCAACACTATTGTGGTAGTATACAGAGGCAAAAAATAAGATGTCACTGTCCAGATACTTATGGACTTGACTATATATCATGGTTTGAAAACGTGAGTAAATCTGTGACCGTGTTGTATCTGCGGAATGCAGGGCAGACGTAAACATTCAGCTGAATCATTTCCTCAAACTCCTCACAAGCTTTTAGCAGCCAGATTGAGTTTCTTCATAATCACATGAAGAAAATCACAAAGGAGGCACATGTGGCGTGCACGTCTCTTCTGTAATCTGCCATGTGTTTGGCACCTGAGAGCATTCCCATTTAACGCGGAGCAGATTTGTGTTCCATTTAGTCGTTGAGCTGCATCCAACCGGATGTACATCCACAACTGCTTTGATATGAGGAAATCTAAACTTCTATCTGCTGCTAGATTTTGTTTTCATCGTATGTGATCATCTTGAAACATCAGTCTCGTTCTCTCGCAGATAATCTTCCGGGAAACTGCATTCATAACATAGTTCTACCATTAATGGTATTGGAGGAAAAAAATGCGCACACAGCTTTCCTGTCAGCTGGATTGTATTTCTTGAGGTACTTTTCACAGCAGCAGTGTATTCTGACAGACGTTTAGAGGTGGGACCAGTAAAACATAGTAAACTTAGTTCCTCTTCTGACTAGTGGGGATTTTTCTCCCTGTGCGTCAGTCTGCTGGTATGCATTCTTGCACAGCTCCTCTATCTGGCTGCCATGCACTGAAGCCCTGTCGGCTCCATTCCACTGGCCTTAATCCTTCATCATCAGCTGTTTCCTGGCTCTCCTGACTCTCTGCATGCCAACCACTCTGAGAAAATGTGCTTTGCATTATGACCACGCACAAAACATGCCAGGAAGCTGATTTGACTCACATGTGTCTATGGAGGACCGATATGTAACAATTTCAGCTCAGTAACAGCTTTCAATGCACACTGATCCCATTCTGTCGTATTTTGTGCCATGAGATGAAAACAGCTGTTTTCCAGCAATGACACTTAGAAACCCATTAGGCGTGCAAGTTGGAAGAAAGGTTAACCTTTAGAATTCTTGTATCCTTTTGAAATTAACATCATAAATACACCAAAAATGCATAAACTATGATTTTGGAAATTTGAAAGAAAAATCTTTTTAAATTTCTTGATACCATATGTTGTTTGAGTAGAACCTTCAATAAACCTTAATTTCCTGAGAGCTGAACAGATGAAAGCCTGAGCCAGTGGGGTGAAGACAGACAGCACAAAGAAACTTGGTGTCTTGATTTTTCTGTCCCAGCAGAAATTGAGCGAGGGACATGGGGTAGACCCTTGGCAGGCCACCAGTCTATCACAGGGTCAACACATAAACACATTGACACCTACGGTCAATTTAAAGTTTCTGTTTTGCCCAACTGCATGCATGCATGCATGCATGCATGCATGCATGCATGGATAGATAGATAGATAGATAGATAGATAGATAGATAGATAGATAGATAGATAGATAGATAGATAGTCATTACAACAAGTGCAATGAAATTTCTTCCCACCCAATCACCTCGGACAAAAATACAATTCTTCCACAATTATTACAAGTTGAACGTAATATAATGGCACACATCATAATTAGAACACCTATACATATGCATTTTTGTTTATGTACGCTAAACTTTAAGACAGTCCGTCATCCGAATTGAGGCAATGGATTTGGGGGGGGCAGTGTCTCCCGCACAGCTGACATTGTCTCCTGCGTAGCATATTGTGTTCATAGAATTGGGAAAAAGCAAATACAGGAAGAACATTCAAATTCCAAACAGAAAGGATCAGGTGGGAAGCAAACCTCCGACCTTCTTGTTGCAGGGAGGCAACAGCGCTAACCACTAATCCACTGTGCTGCCCATGACTGGATTTTTCTTCACCAAAGAAAGAAAGAAAACTGCCATCATCCACTTTATTTTTCGCATATGGTCCAACAGGCCTTTTAGTGTTTCTTCACTCCTCAACCCTTCACTTAACTCATTCCTTCTTTTTAAAGCCCCTTTCACACCGGGCCAACGTAGACTTGCGTAATGCGGTGTACCCACTACGCTGAGCTTATGCAGCCCTACGTGGCAATATGCTGAGGGAGGCAAAAAGGTCCGCAAAAAATTCAACATGTTTCGTTTTTTCGCAAATATTCAAAGACATTTCATAGACAATTCTATGAAACATGCCGCTACTGTACACCATGCCTCTGCAATTGTACACTAGCCTACGCCAGTCCGGCGAAAAATCCTTTTAGGTTTTTTTATCGGTAAATACCTGCATTGCTCGAGTTTATTCATCCCGCTGAACTCTGCTGAACTTTGCTGGCAGTGAAACTTCAAAACAACAGAAGAAAAAGAAGCGGGCCAAAGCTTTCCCCCTGCACGCAACATACGCAACCATTCCTGCGTAATAGATACACAACACAATGCAACTCTATGCAGGCCTAGTGTGAAAGGGGCTTAAGAATTTACTAAATTGTTGACTGGCCACAGCGCTAACATTTCTGCTGTCTGACAAGTTTGTTTAGTTATTTTCCTCCTAAGTGTGGCCTCCTTCACTTGCACTGACACCTCTTAGGACCTCGTGTTGAGAGCTCCAGTGAATCCAGTGTCAAATGCAAATTCAGCACTTGGAATCAACTCTAGACTTTTTATTTCCTTAATCTGCTGTTCATTAACAAGGGAACAGACTCTACAGAAACCACTTTTCAATCTATTGCTCAATTTCTTATGGCACCCTAAAGGTCTACACTCCAAAGACATTTTGATTGCTTCATTTCTTCTCCAGTGTGGTGGTGTACGGAGGGAAAATTATAAAGCTGTCACCGTCCAAATACTTAAAGATATTTCCTTAACCTCACAATCTCCCTGGAGTTTCTTTACCATTTATAAATAGAAACATCTGTAAAAAACCAAAACATCACAATGATGGAAGTATGTGTGGGGTCATGTTAACACCAGAAAGAGAGTTTGTGAAACAAAAACAAGGCTCCATGCCTAAATAGGGTGAACTCTAATAAACGGAAAATATGTGCAAATGATGAACACATTTTGTTGTTTATATGTTTAAATGTAACAAGCTATGACTACGCTGGGGCCACTTATTGGCTGATTCATAATTCATCATTCATACTTTTGGGCTGAGCTGTTGTTTCTCTTGCAAAGCTGTCGGTCTCGTCTACCTCCACAAGCTCTTTCCTGATCTACTCAGACACTTATCTGGCTCATCGCAGCTTTAAAGACATGCACTAAGCAGAGAGCATTTTGTCCATTCTTCCTCGCTCCCTCCTTATTTCACTCCCACCCACTCACCAAGAAATAACAAGCAGCTGCATCCCATCTTCAGAGAGCACAGTTGCTCCTAAGAGGATGTATGTTTAATTTATGATGAATTATCAGAAGGAAATCAATGTCAACCCACGCAAAAAAAAAAAAAAAAAGTGCAGCAAATACAATATTCCTGAACAACTGTGTATGGATGGTTCCTGCACATCTTACTGCATGGAGCAAATTTACAGATTTTTCAGCCGGACGTTTTGCTTTCCATCACATGCTTTCAAATAACGCTTTTCTGTGCAGTTTGTGCTGATTCAGGTCCAAGTAAAGCAAGCTGGATTTGGTGATAGAGCACAGCGGGACCTGGCTACAATGAAAAAACAGTCTTGCTTTTAAAAGATAAAAAATCACTCACAGGATAAAAGTGGGTGAGGAATCACATTTATTTCAGTTTCTCTGGAGGCTGTGAGCCGGCAGCAGCGATTCATCATTTATATCTACAGCAACTTTATTCTGCCATCATTCAAAGTGAGGCTATGACTATATTTTTGTTTCTTCTCTTATATCACTTCTTAAGATCAAATGTGCTTGTAAAGCTGCAGTTTGTGCAGCTGATCATCCAGAGGTGTTTTTCACATTTTTTTTTTTCACCCATCTGACTTCTTCCCAGGGAAATGAGAGGAATTTCAAACCAGTAATTGAATCCAGCTGTTTCTGATTCTCCTTTTTTTTGTTGTCTTTAGTTAAAGTGTGTGTAGGAGAGGGAGGTTTGGGGGTTATGCCCTCAAAATTTGCAAGAATAAGGAGCAGATGTGCAGCGTGCACACGGGTGGGAAACAACAAGGTGGGAGGAAATGCTGCTATTTTACACGTAATTATTCCTGATGAGCAGAAACTGTTTATTTACCTTTATAGCAAACCTGCTTACAAGTGCTGCACATGTCCCTGAAAGCGCAACAGCTGCTTCAGTTTTCGACAATCTCAATCCCCTTTTCCCTTTATTTAGGTTCACAAATGAGTAGAAAATTAGATCATTAAATGGATCTCAAACACTTTCCACATCTAAAGACTGTCACTCTATAGCCGCTAATTTTACCCAGATGCCCTTCACATTTCCATGAACGCCACTACAAACAGCATTTACAGCTGTTTTTGAAAAGAGCAGATTCAGTGTTTTCCAAACACATATTGCCTCAACATGAGCCGGAGGTTCATTCTGGTTGCTGAGGTGAACCCACTCCCTGTGTCCTGAACTCAGCAAATCCAGGCCTGGGTTTGAGAACAGGAGTAATGCTGAGGGTTTAAAAAAATACATTAGAATCTGATGACATTAAGCTTGACTTTGGCATCAAACTCTCATGTTGCAGCACAGAAGCTGTTTTATGCTGATGTTTAATGTTCGGGAGGTGGTGATGTTTTTTCTGAACTGTAAAACTTAAAAGGATAGAAAAGTTAAATATACTTGTACAATTCTCCACCTTTCCTCAGTTAATTCTGGGAGAGGTCATCCATCATAGCCAACTATAACACTGCCACATAGTGAGGCTTACAGAGTTAAATTGACTCTGCAGTGAATACATACAGTGGATACAGATACGCTTGGGCTGGTCAAACATATCTTCATTTCAATCATTCAGGCTTTTCTTTGCTAAAGTTTCTTCTGAAATGATCCCTGTTTAAACTCAAACAAAAACAAATCTCTAAAGCACCATCTACAGTGCATCCAGAAAGTATTCACAGTGTTGCATTTTTTTTCTGCAATTTTATGTTACAGCCTTATTCCAAAATGGAGTAAATTCATTTTTTTCTTCAAAATTCTAAATTCTACACACAATGCCCCATAATGACAATGTGAAGAAAGTTTTTTGAGATTTTTGAAATTTGACTAAAAATAAAAACCTAAGAAATCACATTTACATAAGTATTCACAGCCTTTGCCATGAAGCTCAAAACTGAACTCAGGTGCATCCTGTTTCTACTGATCATCCTTAATGTTTCTACAGCTTAATTGGAGTCCATCTGCGGTAAAATTCATTTCATTGGACATGATTTGGAAAGGCACACCTGAATCCGATTGAACATCTCCGGGGAGATCTGAAAATGGCTGGACACCGATGCTCCCCATCTAACCTGATGGAACCTGAGAAGTGCTGCAAGGGGGAATGGACAAAACTGCCCAAAGATAGGTCCACCAAGCTTGAGGCATCATATTGAAGAAGACTTGACGCTGTAATTGCTGCCAAAGGTGCATCAACAAAGTATTGAGCAAAGGGTGTGAATAGTTACATGTGATTTCTTGTTATATAATATAAGTTTGCAAAAAAAAAGAATCTTTCTTCGTGTTGCCATTATGGTGTAAGTAGAATTTTGAGGGGGGAAAATGAATTTACTCCATTTTGGAATAAGGAAGAAGTGAAGTGCTGTGAATACTTGGATTCACTGTATATACTAAAGCCCCGTTTACACACAGACAGTAAGAGCTCCCGGAAGCGTCCCGGAAGAGTTTTTGGCCGTCTTAAGAATCACACTCTGTTGTTAACGCCGGCAATAGGGGGCGTGGTTTAGTTCCGGCTTTACCGGGAATCGCTCCGGAATTATTCAACATGTTGAATAATTCCGGGAGCGATTCCCGGAGACCTCCCGTGATGACGAACAACGGCGTGTGATACTTTATAATCACCGTTTCATCCTGCCGCTTCCTGTAGTCAATCAATCAATTTTTTTATATAGCGCCAAATCACAACAAACAGTTGCCCCAAGGCGCTTTATATTGTAAGGCAAGGCCATACAATAATTATGTAAAACCCCAACGGTCAAAACGACCCCCTGTGAGCAAGCACTTGGCTACAGTGGGAAGGAAAAACCCCCTTTTAACAGGAAGAAACCTCCAGCAGAACCAGGCTCAGGGAGGGGCAGTCTTCTGCTGGGACTGGTTGGGGCTGAGGGAGAGAACCAGGAAAAAGACATGCTGTGGAGGGGAGCAGAGATCGATCACTAATGATTAAATGCAGAGTGGTGCATACAGAGCAAAAAGAGAAAGAAACAGTGCATCATGGGAACCCCCCAGCAGTCTACGTCTATAGCAGCATAACTAAGGGATGGTTCAGGGTCACCTGATCCAGCCCTAACTATAAGCTTTAGCAAAAAGGAAAGTTTTAAGCCTAATCTTAAAAGTAGAGAGGGTGTCTGTCTCCCTGATCTGAATTGGGAGCTGGTTCCACAGGAGAGGAGCCTGAAAGCTGAAGGCTCTGCCTCCCATTCTACTCTTACAAACCCTAGGAACTACAAGTAAGCCTGCAGTCTGAGAGCGAAGCGCTCTATTGGGGTGATATGGTACTACGAGGTCCCTAAGATAAGATGGGACCTGATTATTCAAAACCTTATAAGTAAGAAGAAGAATTTTAAATTCTATTCTAGAATTAACAGGAAGCCAATGAAGAGAGGCCAATATGGGTGAGATATGCTCTCTCCTTCTAGTCCCCGTCAGTACTCTAGCTGCAGCATTTTGAATTAACTGAAGGCTTTTTAGGGAACTTTTAGGACAACCTGATAATAATGAATTACAATAGTCCAGTCTAGAGGAAATAAATGCATGAATTAGTTTTTCAGCATCACTCTGAGACAAGACCTTTCTGATTTTAGAGATATTGCGTAAATGCAAAAAAGCAGTCCTACATATTTGTTTAATATGCGCTTTGAATGACATATCCTGATCAAAAATGACTCCAAGATTTCTCACAGTATTACTAGAGGTCAGGGTAATGCCATCCAGAGTAAGGATCTGGTTAGACGCCATGTTTCTAAGATTTGTGGGGCCAAGCACAATAACTTCAGTTTTATCTGAGTTTAAAAGCAGGAAATTAGAGGTCATCCATGTCTTTATGTCTGTAAGACAATCCTGCAGTTTAGCTAATTGGTGTGTTAGCTAAACCACCAGTAGAGGCTCTTGCTTGCCTCTACTGGTGGTTGGCTCTCACTGCGGTATTGTATCACTTCCTGTTCCGGAGCACAGCGGTGTTTTTCTGTATCTGTTAGCTGTTTAATCTGCGCAGTTAGATTGATCTAGTTATCTAGATTACGATTTGTTTCCCAGTGTAATCTTTACGTGCCTTAACTAAAGCACTCCTTCTGCTGAATCACCTCTAAATTATTTACACATTATTCACTTTGCGTGTTTTTAGGAATCCGCTAGCTTAGCGTAGCTACTAGCTGTTAGCCGATTTAGCATGGCGGCTTCTCCTGTCTCTCCCGCACTTTTCTGCTCTGGGTGTGAAATGTTTAGTTATTCCTCGGCCTCCTTTAGCAGTAACGGTACTTGTAATAAGTGTAGCTTATTCGTAGCTTTGGAGGCCAGGCTGGGCGAATTGGAGACTCGGCTCCGCACCGTGGAAAATTCTACAGCTAGCCAGGCCCCTGTAGTCGGTGCGGACCAAGGTAGCTTAGCCGCCGTTAGTTACCCCCTGGCAGATCCCGAGCAGTCGGGAAAGCAGGCTGACTGGGTGACTGTGAGGAGGAAGCGTAGCCCTAAACAGAAGCCCCATGTACACCGCCAACCCGTTCACATCTCTAACCGTTTTTCCCCACTCAGCGACACACCCGCCGAGAATCAAACTCTGGTTATTGGCGACTCTGTTTTGCGAAATGTGAAGTTAGCGACACCAGCAACCATAGTCAATTGTCTTCCGGGGGCCAGAGCAGGCGACATTGAAGGAAATTTGAAACTGCTGGCTAAGGCTAAGCGTAAATTTGGTAAGATTGTAATTCACGTCGGCAGTAATGACACCCCGTTACGCCAATCGGAGGTCACTAAAATTAACATTAAATCGGTGTGTAACTTTGCAAAAACAATGTCGGACTCTGTAGTTTTCTCTGGGCCCCTCCCCAATCAGACCGGGAGTGACATGTTTAGCCGCATGTTCTCCTTGAATTGCTGGCTGTCTGAGTGGTGTCCAAAAAATGAGGTGGGCTTCATAGATAATTGGCAAAGCTTCTGGGGAAAACCTGGTCTTGTTAGGAGAGACGGCATCCATCCCACTTTGGATGGAGCAGCTCTCATTTCTAGAAATCTGGCCAATTTTCTTAAATCCTCCAAACCGTGACTATCCAGGGTTGGGACCAGGAAGCAGAGTTGTAGTCTTACACACCTCTCTGCAGCTTCTCTCCCCCTGCCATCCCCTCATTACCCCATCCCCGTAGAGACGGTGCCTGCTCCCAGACTACCAATAACCAGCAAAAATCTATTTAAGCATAAAAATTCAAAAAGAAAAAATAATATAGCACCTTCAACTGCACCACAGACTAAAACAGTTAAATGTGGTCTATTAAACATTAGGTCTCTCTCGTCTAAGTCCCTGTTGGTAAATGATATAATAATTGATCAACATATTGATTATTCTGCCTTACAGAAACCTGGTTACAGCAGGATGAATATGTTAGTTTAAATGAGTCAACACCCCCGAGTCACACTAACTGTCAGAATGCTCGTAGCACGGGCCGGGGCGGAGGATTAGCAGCAATCTTCCATTCCAGCTTATTAATTAATCAAAAACCCAGACAGAGCTTTAATTCATTTGAAAGCTTGACTCTTAGTCTTGTCCATCCAAATTGGAAGTCCCAAAAACCAGTTTTATTTGTTATTATCTATCGTCCACCTGGTCGTTACTGTGAGTTTCTCTGTGAATTTTCAGACCTTTTGTCTGACTTAGTGCTTAGCTCAGATAAGATAATTATAGTGGGCGATTTTAACATCCACACAGATGCTGAGAATGACAGCCTCAACACTGCATTTAATCTATTATTAGACTCTACTGGCTTTGCTCAAAAGTAAATGAGTCCACCCACCACTTTAATCATATCTTAGATCTTGTTCTGACTTATGGTATGGAAATAGAAGACTTAACAGTATTCCCTGAAAACTCCCTTCTGTCTGATCATTTCTTAATAACATTTACATTTACTCTGATGGACTACCCAGCAGTGGGGAATAAGTTTCATTACACTAGAAGTCTTTCAGAAAGCGCTGTAACTAGGTTTAAGGATATGATTCCTTCTTTATGTTCTCTAATGCCATATACCAACACAGTGCAGAGTAGCTACCTAAACTCTGTAAGTGAGATAGAGTATCTCGTCAATAGTTTTACATCCTCATTGAAGACAACTTTGGATGCTGTAGCTCCTCTAAAAAAGAGAGCTTTAAATCAGAAGTGCCTGACTCCGTGGTATAACTCACAAACTCGTAGCTTAAAGCAGATAATCCGTAAGTTGGAGAGGAAATGGCATCTCACTAATTTAGAAGATCTTCACTTAGCCTGGAAAAAGAGTCTGTTGCTCTATAAAAAAGCCCTCCGTAAAGCTAGGACATCTTTCTACTCATCACTAATTGAAGAAAATAAGAACAACCCCAGGTTTCTTTTCAGCACTGTAGCCAGGCTGACAAAGAGTCAGAGCTCTATTGAGCTGAGTATTCCATAACTTTAACTAGTAATGATTTCATGACTTTCTTTGCTAACAAAATTTTAACTATTAGAGAAAAAATTACTCATAACCATCCCAAAGACGTATCGTTATCTTTGGCTGCTTTCAGTGATGCCGGTATTTGGTTAGACTCTTTCTCTCCGATTGTTCTGTCTGAGTTATTTTCATTAGTTACTTCATCCAAACCATCAACATGTTTATTAGACCCCATTCCTACCAGGCTGCTCAAGGAAACCCTACCATTATTTAATGCTTTGATCTTAAATATGATCAATCTATCTTTGTTAGTTGGCTATGTACCACAGGCTTTTAAGGTGGCAGTAATTAAACCATTACTTAAAAAGCCATCACTTGACCCAGCTATCTTAGCTAATTATAGACCAATCTCCAACCTTCCTTTTCTCTCAAAAATTCTTGAAAGGGTAGTTGTAAAACAGCTAACTGATCATCTGCAGAGGAATGGTCTATTTGAAGAGTTTCAGTCAGGTTTTAGAATTCATCATAGTACAGAAACAGCATTAGTGAAGGTTACTTCTTATGGCCTCGGACAGTGGACTCATCTCTGTGCTTGTTCTGTTAGACCTCAGTGCTGCTTTTGATACTGTTGACCATAAAATTTTATTACAGAGATTAGAGCATGCCATAGGTATTAAAGGCACTGTGCTGCGGTGGTTTGAATCATATTCGTCTAATAGATTACAATTTGTTCATGTAAATGGGGAATCTTCTTCACAGACTAAAGTTAATTATGGAGTTCCTCAAGGTTCTGTGCTAGGACCAATTTTATTCACTTTATACATGCTTCCCTTAGGCAGTATTATTAGACGGTATTGCTTAATTTTCATTGTTACGCAGATGATACCCAGCTTTATCTATCCATGAAGCCAGAGGACACACACCAATTAGCTAAACTGCAGGATTGTCTTACAGACATAAAGACATGGATGACCTCAAATTTCCTGCTTTTAAACTCAGATAAAACTGAAGTTATTGTACTTGGCCCCACAAATCTTAGAAACATGGTGTCTAACCAGATCCTTACTCTGGATGGCATTACCCTGACCTCTAGTAATACTGTGAGAAATCTTGGAGTCATTTTTGATCAGGATATGTCATTCAAAGCGCATATTAAACAAATATGTAGGACTGCTTTTTTGCATTTACGCAATATCTCTAAAATCAGAAAGGTCTTGTCTCAGAGTGATGCTGAAAACTAATTCATGCATTTATTTCCTCTAGGCTGGACTATTGTAATTCATTATTATCAGGTTGTCCTAAAAGTTCCCTAAAAAGCCTTCAGTTAATTCAAAATGCTGCAGCTAGAGTACTGACGGGGACTAGAAGGAGAGAGCATATCTCACCCATATTGGCCTCTCTTCATTGGCTTCCTGTTAATTCTAGAATAGAATTTAAAATTCTTCTTCTTACTTATAAGGTTTTGAATAATCAGGTCCCATCTTATCTTAGGGACCTCGTAGTACCATATCACCCCAATAGAGCGCTTCGCTCTCAGATTGCAGGCTTACTTGTAGTTCCTAGGGTTTGTAAGAGTAGAATGGGAGGCAGAGCCTTCAGCTTTCAGGCTCCTCTCCTGTGGAACCAGCTCCCAATTCAGATCAGGGAGATAGACACCCTCTCTACTTTTAAGATTAGGCTTAAAACTTTCCTTTTTGCTAAAGCTTATAGTTAGGGCTGGATCAGGTGACCCTGAACCATCACTTAGTTATGCTGCTATAGACGTAGACTGCTGGGGGGTTCCCATGATGCACTGTTTCTTTCTCTTTTTGCTCTGTATGCACCACTCTGCATTTAATCATTAGTGATCGATCTCTGCTCCCCTCCACAGCATGTCTTTTTCCTGGTTCTCTCCCTCAGCCCCAACCAGTCCCAGCAGAAGACTGCCCCTCCCTGAGCCTGGTTCTGCTGGAGGTTTCTTCCTGTTAAAAGGGGGTTTTTCCTTCCCACTGTAGCCAAGTGCTTGCTCACAGGGGGTCGTTTTGACCGTTGGGGTTTTACATAATTATTGTATGGCCTTGCCTTACAATATAAAGTGCCTTGGGGCAACTGTTTGTTGTGATTTGGCGCTATATAAAAAAATTGATTGATTGATTGTGTGTCCTCTGGCTTCATGGATAGATAAAGCTGGGTATCATCTGCGTAACAATGAAAATTTAAGCAATACCATCTAATAATACTGCCTAAGGGAAGCATGTATAAAGTGAATAAAATTGGTCCTAGCACAGAACCTTGTGGAACTCCATAATTAACTTTAGTCTGTGAAGAAGATTCCCCATTTACATGAACAAATTGTAATCTATTAGACAAATATGATTCAAACCACTGCAGCGCAGTGCCTTTAATACCTATGGCATGCTCTAATCTCTGTAATAAAATTTTATGGTCAACAGTATCAAAGCAGCACTGAGGTCTAACAGAACAAGCACAGAGATGAGTCCACTGTCCGAGGCCATAAGAAGATCATTTGTAACCTTCACTAATGCTGTTTCTGTACTATGATGAATTCTAAAACCTGACTGAAACTCTTCAATAGACCATTCCTCTGCAGATGATCAGTTAGCTGTTTTACAACTACCCTTTCAAGAATTTTGAGAGAAAAGGAAGGTTGGAGATTGGCCTATAATTAGCTAAGATAGCTGGGTCAAGTGATGGCTTTTTAAGTAATGGTTTAATTACTGCCACCGTAAAAGCCTGTGGTACATAGCCAACTAACAAAGATAGATTGATCATATTTAAGATCGAAGCATTAAATAATGGTAGGGCTTCCTTGAGCAGCCTGGTAGGAATGGGGTCTAATAAACATGTTGATGGTTTGGATGAAGTAACTAATGAAAATAACTCAGACAGAACAATCGGAGAGAAAGAGTCTAACCAAATACCGGCATCACTGTAGTGCCGCAGTTCTCGTCGCGCCGCGATGACCAATCAGGGACTGAATATGTAGTGACGTGGAGATGTCTGGAGTTTGAAGATGTGAACATGTCCTGTCTCTGGTAGCAGCCTGTGAGCAGGACTTATGTCTCTTTTGTCCATTATTTTACAATCATGACAGAGTTTTTGGAGCGAGCAGCAGCACCACAGCAGCGTGAATAGGAGGTTCTTTTAAATTGTATTTTACGTGCGTGCGCGCGCGAATCGTCTTGGAGATGAATGAATGAATGAATGAATGAATGAATGAATGAAAACTGTTTATTTCAAACATGTGATACAACAACAATTACAAGATAGATCAGTAAAGACAACAACAAAAAAGTTCCTACTGTGTACCCAACATGTCCGAAAAGGGGTAGGGTGAAGCATCAGCTTATTTATCCCTACCCCTTCTTCCCCACAACCAGTAATACCCTTTGCCACATATACACATAGATTCCTACACACCTAAACCGATATCAATATATATATATATATATACATATATATACACATACATATACACATCAACATACATACACATATACATACACATATATACACATATACATATATACACATATATATACACAAACATAAATATACACCTACACATACCTACTTACATACAAAATACTATATATTTACAAGCCGAAGCAAAAACAAAAATACCCTAACCCTCATTACCCTTCCTCCTCCCTATACCCAGAAAAAACCATATTTTTGTACCGCTGTTTGAACTGGTTCATGCTTGGACATTGCTTGAGCCCCACTCCCAATCTGTTCCACATCCTCACCCCACAGACAGAAATACAGAAACCTTTTAATGTGTTCGTGCCCACTGATGCTTAAATTAAATTTCCCCCTCAGACTGTAATCCCCTGATCTGTTAAAAACATATTTTTAATATTTGCTGGAAGTAAATTGTTTATTGCTTTATACACAATTTGTACTGTTTGAAAATGAACCAAGTCTGTGAATTTTAAGAATTTGGATTGTAAAAATAGTGGATTTGTATGATCTCTATAGCCAGTATTATGAATATTCTTATAGCTCTTTTCTGCATTACTGATAGTGATTGTGTTGTACCTTTATAAGTATTACCCCATACCTCTGCACAGTACTGTAAATATGGTAAAACCAGTGAGCAGTAAAGAATGCGGAGTGAGTTGTGGTCCAGAATATGTTTCGCTTTGTTTAGAACTGAAATGCTTCTTGGACATTTTACTTTGTATATGTTTTATATGAGTCTTCCAGTTTATCTTATCATCTATTATCACCCCAGAAACTTATTTTCATGTACCCTTTCAATATCTACCCCCTCGACTTGTAACTGAACCTGTATGTCTGTATTACAATAGCCAAATAACATGTATTTTGTTTTACTTAAGTTAATGATAATTTATTTCTGTCAAACCATATTTTCAATTTTCCCATTTCTATACTGATCCTCCTCAGTAACTCCTGCAAATCCCCCCCTGAACAAAAAATGCTTGTGTCATCTGCAAATAATACTAATTTTAATATTTTTGAAACATTGACAATATCATTTATATAAATTAGAAACAGTTTTGGACCCAATACTGACCCCTGTGGGACGCCACAAGCATTGTCCAAGCATGATGATGTATATTCCCCCAACTTCACAAACTGTTTTCTGTTACTTAAGTAGCTTCTCACCCAGTGCAACACCAACCCCCTAATCCCATACTGTTCAAGTTTATTGATTAATATGTCATGATTAATTGTATCAAAGCCTTTTAGGTCTATAAATATTCCAACTGAATGTAATTTGTGGTCTATGGCGTTTGTAATCTCCTCAACTGATTCTATTAATGCAAGTGATGTTGAACTATGTGCTCTGAATCCATATTGACTATCAGTAAGTAATTTATGTTTATTTATGAATTTGTCTAATCTATTATTGAATAACTTTTCTAATAATTTGGAAAATTGTGGAAGCAAGAAACAGGTCTATAATTTGTGAAGTGGTGTCTATCCCCAGTCTTATACAGCGGCACAACCTTAGCTATTTCATTTGATTGGGAAATTTACCGGTTTGAAATGATAAGTTACAGATGTATGTTAATGGTTCTACATCCATTCAGTGACCTGTTTTACCACCACCATATCAATTTCATTTAAATCGGTAGATGTTTTATATTTACAATTATTCACAATGTCTATAATTTCATTTCCATCCACTGCTGTGAGGAACATTGAACAGGGATTTCTTTCTATGAGATTATTATCCCAATCCTCAGGTTGGGAATCGGGAATTTTTTCTGCCAAGCTTGGTCCAATATTTACAAAAAAATTATTAAAACCGTTGACTACCTCATCCTTATTTTCCTTCTTGACATTATTATCAATGAAATACTGAGGGTAACTCTGTTTTTTATTACCATTTTTGATAATGCTATTTAATATATCCCATATTCCTTTAATATTGTTTTTGTTATTATATAATATGTTACTATAATATTCCTTCCTACATACCCGTATAATATTAGTTAATCTATTTTTGTATTTCTTATATCTATTTTCTGCCTCTTTAGTCTTTAGTTTTATGAATTCTCTATACAGTGTATTTTTCTGATTACATGCATTTCGTAACCCTTTCGTCATCCATGGTCGAGCTTGGATTTTTTGTTTTCTGTAGTCTTGTTTAATTGGACAATTTTTATCATATAATGATGTAAATATTTGTAAAAAAGTTTCATATGCACTATCAACATCACTTTCACTGTATACCTTTTCCCAGTTTTGCTCCTGTAAATCCTTCTTAGTGTGTTCATGTTTTCCTCTGTCCGCACTCGCCTGTATTTTATTTTCTCCTCTGGCTGATTCCGCCGATGGTTTCTATTATAAACGATGAAAACTGGTAGATGATCACTAATGTCATTGATTAATAATCCACTCACAGTGTTATTCTCAATATCATTGCTGAATATATTATCAATTAAGGTGGCACTATGGGATGTAATTCTGCTTGGCCTGGTGATTTTTGGATATAAACTCATACTGTACATTATACTGATAAATTCATCTGTTATTTTATGCTTATTTGGATTGAGCAGATCATATTTAAGTCACCACAAATGAACACAGTTTTTTGATTAGTTTTTGAGAACATTTTTCCCATACAGTCAGTGAATGTTTCAATACAAGATCCTGGTGCTCTATATATACAGCTGACTAATACATTTTTTGCTTTTTTCTTCACATATTTCAATAGTTATACATTCTAATAAGTTATCAATCACAGTTGTCATATTGTCTACTATTTTATAATCCATGTTCTTATCCACATACACAGCCACTCCTCCTCCACTCTTATTTTTTCTGTTTACACAATTAAATTCATATCCATCCAGTTCAAAATCCATTCCTTTATCTTCATTGATCCATGTTTCTGATATAGCAATTATGTTAAATATTTTTTAAACTGACTTAAATATTCTTTAATGTTGTTAAAGTTTGCATATAGACTTCTGCTGTTGAAATGGATTATTGATCATTTGTTATCCGTTTAATGATCCGATTAAACTGTTCATCTGTATAATAGCAACAACTGTCATTGATATTTGAGAAGAAATTATTGTCCGGGTCTATATCGTGCTCCAAGTCCAGTACATTGTGGTCTGTGTATTTAAATGTTCTCAGTTCTACTTTTCCATGATCAGCAATCCTTTGAGTTATATCCTTCTTGTCTCCAGATGTAGATGAATAGGTAGTAGATGAATAGGTTCCTCTGGTCTGTGTCATGGTGTTGTGATGTGTTTGTGTCCTCATACCTTATTGGTCATATTTGTCCAGATCCTCGCTTTAAGAAACACTATTGTTCATATTTGTCCAGCTCCTCGATGTTCCTTATTGCCATGACTTTTGCTTGTTCTGGTGATCCGTTCAGTTTGATGAATATTTACAGTTTGAAGTCCATGTGTGCTGGATTTTTCCCTGTTTCTTCAAGAAGCGTGCTTTCCTGGCGATGTCGGCATTCCGTTTGGTGAGATGTTCATTGATGAATACGTTTGTCCCTTTCAGTTTTCTTCCTTGTTTTAACAGTGCTGTTTTGTGTTTTCTGTTGATGAATCTCATGATGACGGTTTGTTTATCACCGTCATTTCTCCGGGGCAGAGGGTGGCACGCTTCAATGTTATTTAAATCCATTTCTATACCTTTAGATAGGAGGAAATCAGCAACCTGTTTTTCCACAGAGCTGACCTCCTGTTCACTGGGCTCCCCTCCGCTCTCATCTGTTACCGCCCGTGCGTAGGACCGTGGTTTGATATGAAGACCTGTGATGATGATGTCGTTAATTCTGGTGTACTGCTCCAATTCAGCCACTCTATTTTCCAGCTGCACCAGATGCCGGTCTTTCTCGGCATTCTGGAGCCGTAATGCCTTCACCTCCTCCACCAGATCCATGATTGATTTCTGTTGCTGCTTCACAACAGAAATCTCCTCTGATAAAAAGTCCAGAGATTTTTTAATATCGTCACCTTCCTCCGCTGTCAGAACCTTCTTAGGCCCCATGGTCGGCTTATGAGCAGCTTCTCGATCGCCGATGTTAACAGCCTGCGTTGTTTGTCACCGGGATGGATCTGCACTGCGCTGGTGCTGCGCGGCCTCGGTGTTTCCGCGCTGATGGATGCGCGGTGGCTGCACGAGGCCTCGGGGAAGCGGCACTCGTGACGCGCGGCTCTAATGACGCAGCGCGCGGCCTCAGTGAATTCACCACGTTGGGCCTCGGACGTTGTTGCTGTCCAGTCGCTGGGCTAAGTTGCCGGTTGAGGTGGTATTCCCACTGTCCGGGTTGGCAAACACCGGCGTGGCAGATGGCAACTACAAACACCACCTCTGAAAACTCAGGTACAAACTTTTTGCAGCTCGCTCTGACGACACGCAGCTCTGACTGACTGTGACTGACGCTGAAGCGATATTGCATCACATCACGTCGCGTTGCCTCCCTAAGTTGAAAAATCTGAACTTTTTCGTCTCGTCGCGCCCTAAACAAAAAAACTGGCTTCTAAACAAAATTATGACAGAGTTTTTTGGGGGATAGAGCGAGCTGCAGCCCTGCAGCAAAGAGCAGCCGGGAGCAGACTTTTTTTTTCTTTTCTTTTTTTTTTTTTTTACGTGTGCGCACGAGCGAATCGTCTGTAGAGAATATTTTATTAATTAACTACACAGATGTATAATAAAACATATGTGACTGCCTTCTAAACACAATTATGACAGAGTTTTTTGGGGGAAAGAGCGAGCTGCAGCAAGCAACGGAGTTTATTTTTTATTTTTTTAATTGTTTACATGTGCGCACGTGAAAGGGACAGTTGATCCTCAAACTGGCTCCTGCAGAGGCGAAAAGACCACTGAAAGCAGCCATCATCCAGACAGCTCCTGGAGCAAATAATAATAATGATACTCTCTTTATTGGGAGCTTTCCACAGCAACTCGCTCCGTGTGATCAAGGTCCGTCATGTTAATTTTGACTGACAACCAGAGCCGGCGAGTTCCGCCCCTTTCCGGAACTACTGCAAACTTCGGTCTATGTACTACTCGCTGACAAAACCGTCTGGTGCAAACCAGCCTTTAGAGATGCCTCGGAATTTAGCCAAACCTGGCTCACGTATACTTTGACATACGGAAGCTATTGAGCACTTTAGTACTAGTAGTAGTAGTAGCAGCAACAACAACTGTCTCTTCTTGAGGCAGCTTTATTTGCACCCTAACAGTTCTCTGGAATAGGTGGGAGGTGATAGCTTTGTTGGGGAAGATGAAGTTTTCATTTCAGCCTTTGAATCAAACCCATCCTGTGATGGGGAATCAGATAGTTTCTCAATAATTGATGTGAATGAAGTCCAAGAAATCTCCAGTTATTTGGAATTTTTTATTCCTCCATCTTCTGTCTTGTCAAAGTAAATTGGCTGAGAAAGTTTGATATTTGATATTTATTTATTTGTATTTAATTTACATATCATATTTCAGAATTTTGTTTTGGTTGAGGTTTAAAGGCAATCATTTTGGTAATGTTAATACAGAGAAAACTTCAATCAATCAAAATATCCCGTGCAGTGTTTTTGCACTTTAACCTTAAAGCGCTCTACGTGTGCTTTAAGGTTATTTTGTTTTAGAAAGTGCTAACTGAAATGCTTTGTATCTGATGAATTCAAAACCTGCTGTAAAAATCCAACAAATGTTTCATACCCACCTGTTGTGTTAATCATGTTGGGAAGTAAATTGCATGTTGGCGAGCATGTACTGTAGTTGCATGTTGCTGAATCCCTGTCGTCAGTCGTCTCATGTGATTTAGAGGTGGCTGAATACTTTAACAGTGGCTAGAATACTACTGCCAAATCTACGAGGAGATTTCTACACCGTGGAGGCCACCTGTATTAACAGATACCCATTTAATGCCAAACCCAGGATGAAGAAATTTGGAGTTTAGTGTATTACTCAGGGATACTTTGACAAATAACCAGGTTTTGTTGACTTCTGGAGGGTGAGGCACTCCACCCACTTAACCACACAAAGAATACAGAAGAACAGCAATTATCCAATAATGTTTCATCATTTTTAGTGAATGTTGGAAACAGATTTGTTCTTTATTCCCATGTTATATGTCAAAATTGTATGGCCTTTTAATTTTTTTTTAATTGTTTGGGTAGTTATTCTAAGCTTCTAATGCTTTATTTTCATAAACATTCTGTGCATATTCACACCTGGAAGATGGACAGTAGTGCCACACCCTGACTTAACAGGACAGATGGAGATATCAGGGTATTTCTCGCGGGCACCTTAGTGGCAGTAATGTTTCCTCCAAACGCTCTTGGCACTATAGATCTCGTCATGCTTTCAGCATTGATTGTAGTTCAAATTCCTGGAAAAATGTTGTTTGATTTTTTTTAATTAATTTATTTTAAATAGGTATAATTAAAGAGAAATTTCATACCAGTTTAATTTTTGGCTTCACAGAATAACACTGTAGTACTTATTATGAAACCATTATAATAGAGGCCAAAAAGCTGTCACTATGGATGGCTAAATCAAACAAGAAAGTACAAAACAACTGCATGGATTAAAATGCCATATGCTATAAATGTCTGTTTTGTGTTACTAAAAAAGACAGTTAATTGTTTTTGAGAATTTATAAAATAGTTTTATACATTTCATTACGTTTCCTGTTATTATGATCAGGGCCGGCCCAAGCCTTTATGGGGCCTTAAGCAGAATTTCATTTGGGGGCCCCCTACCATCACCTCAGCACCAGATACCTCATTATTCCATAGGCTACACTGTTATGTGTGTAACATACCCACAATCATTAGCATTATTTGTAATTATCTTACATCATACAGGTGTCATTCTTGTTTTTAACCTTAAAGGGGTAGCAAACTCATAAATATGTTTTAATTAACTTCTACATACAGAGTGATGTATAAGCATGGCTCATTAATTTAACTATTTGAAAGTAACATCAGCAGGCAGGAGACTGCATTTATAGTAAACACGTTAAATAGTTTAATTTCTTTCAGATGTGCAATGGTGTGCAAAATGGTCAATATCCAAATACAAAATAGAATCAAATGACATTCACATTATCTTACAGAAAAGTAAAGTTGTAATCAAAATTAAATACTTAAATAATAAATACAATACTTAAATAATCTCCAAAATGAACATAGAAATCCAGAACATAACAGCAATGTTTGTGCATAGCAATGCACAAACATTGCACTGGGGGCTATTGCTTTAACTTTGGCCTGCAAACCATTGAGAGCTGAGCTACTTTTCCCCACCTTTTGCACCAAATTAATCTGAGGAGTTGATTGGCCCTGCTGTTTAACTCTAAGTTTTTCTTCGTAAGGAAGACTATCAAATGGCTTCCCCAAAATCCGATCCACAACATTCAAATTGTCTGTCATTATGTGCAGCTTGCTACCTAGCTAGCTCGCTAGCTGGGACTGGCGCGAGGCTAATGTGAAGTGTGTCCGCCTGTGAGTGCTTTGTGACGTTGGAGGAGCTCAGCAGCACCCGCTGCTCGGTAGGGACAGAAACTGTGGTAGAAGTCAGAAAGAGTGATAGAAGTCAGTCTCCAAACACAAACAGTTACAAAAATAACCCACCAGAAATAGAAGCTCGATTTGTCACTAGTCATTTTTAACAAAGAAAATACCGCTAAGAGGATTAGGAAAGTCTTCGGTTCAACTCAGAACAGAATGAAAATGAATCTCTCATTTCGCTGTCAATCAAAAAGGGATTCAGCCTCAGACAGATCATCCAATCATCATGCAGAAGCTGAGCGCCCGGGCCAGCCGAGGCCCGCCCACTGCCCCATAGACCCCCAGACACGCTGAGCGTCCGATGGGCGGGACAAAGCCCAGCATTTATCCAATGACTCGTCTCGTTTCGCTGCATGCTTTGTGTCGCTATTGAACTCCGTGGATGCTCAGCGTCAACACTGTTTAAAGCGCTGTGAAGCTGCGGGTTTGAGTGAGAGGAAAGCCGCGTCGTTACCAGTGATAAGAAGCTGATTCAAAAAGTTGAGCGCGTTGTAGCGCATATTTAGGCAATGACATGTACACACAACAGTATATATTTGATCACTTATTTTTTGACATTTTAGGGAAAGCTGAGCTTCCCTTGCAGTCTTAGAGCAATCGCCTCTGACTTCAAAACACCTAAAGCACTTTACACTAAACGAACAGAGCATTTCGCAAATAATGACAACAAAAATTGTAATATTGGACATGCAAACCTACCTTTGTCTTGTTGTTTTTTCTCATCTTCCAACTTCTTCTTTTTTCTTTTCTCCACTCCAGAGGGATAATTTCTTTTCTGAGACATGACTTGCACTCACTTCTTTCCTCACGATTAGTCATCGACCACCCGACCCAAGCGGTGCATCTAAATTTGCCCAACTGTGGCAGCAGCCAACAGGAGGCATCAATTAACCTACTATTGTATTTTGTCAAAATGAATTTATTTTTTTCGGGTGTAATACAATTTTGTTTAAATTATTCAATATTATTTTAATTTCATGTATATATTTACTTTTTTATCACAACGTCTCAGTGCTCTCGGGGCCCTCTGGTGGCGTGGAGGCCCTAAGCGACCGCGTAGTTGGCGTATGCCTTGGGCTGGCTCTGATTATGATTTCCTCAAATCTGAAATTACCTGTTAAATATATTGCTTATGTCTTATGCACCACAAAATCACTGAATCTTCTTTGATGACTTGTTCAGTGGTACAATACAGTTATTGTACATAATGTTTCTTTGCTTAACATATATATTCCACAGTTGGCACGGTTTAAAATGGTAAAATCAGAATGATTTGTTGCTTAGCAAACAGCCATGTGTAAATAAATACAGATAGATCATGATAAAGACATTTTCACACTTTACTGGCAACAACTGTTGCAGAAGTGTATCACTGTCATTTTCTACTCACAGTAAAAAATCTCAAAGGTACTAATGCAACTTTTTCCACTTATAAAAAAAAAATCTGGGCATAAAGGGGTTAAGCACAACAAGTGATATTTAGCATTGCCATTGTCAACACCCATGAATTAGCTGCTTTATCAGAGATGATATTGAACAGTCAAACAAGGTTATTCCTGACACTGAGGTCGGCTGTTATTCTTGCACTTCAAATCTTGACCACATAGAGGTAGTATGTGTTGTATCCTAACCCTTAGTAAGTAAGTCCCTTCGGCTGCTCCCTTGTTTGCACTCGGGGTCGCCACAGCAAATTTGAGGTGGATCTGTATGTTGAATTGGCACAAGTTTTACGCTCGATGCCCTTCTTGACGCAACTCCACATTACATGGAGAAATGTGAGAAATGTGGCAGGTCTCTTGAACATAGCTGAAGCAGGAGACCTTAGTGGTAACATGAGGTGTATTTCTGTATGACAAGAAAGCATTGAGATGCCTGTTGAGAGGCTGTGTGGTCTGAGATGATAGAGCTTGCTTCATGGTCTGTACAAATCTTTCAGTGAGCCCATTAGTAGGTGGATGATAATGTGCCGAGTTGATGTGCTGAATAACATTCTCCATGAATGTTGCGAACTCTTCAGACACTCAGGCCATTATCATTAACAAACTCTTGTGGCAAACCAATGCAACTGAAGATACGAGGTCTATTAGAAAACTATCCGACCTTATTATATTTTTCAAAAACCATATGGATTTGAATCACGTGTGATTGCGTCAGACAAGCTTGAACCCTCGTGCGCATGCGTGAGTTTTTCCACGCCTGTCGGTTGCGTCATTCGCCTGTGAGCAGGCTTTGAGTGAGGAGTTGTCCAGCCCCCTCGTTGGATTTTCATTGTCAGGAAATGGCAGAATGATTTGGGCTTTTTTTCCATCAGAATTTTTTCAGAAACTGTTAGAGACTGGCAGCTGGAAACCATTCAAAAAATTTATCGGTGAAAATGTTACGGGCTTGGTAGAGAATAAGGAGTGTTACTGTCACTTTAAGGACGGCCCCCAGCGGCTGTGGGGCGTGCCGCGCTCCGAAGCCGCCATCGACAGGCTGAACGACCATTTCATTTCTAAACGGATGGCTGTCTGGATCCGTGACCATCGTGTGCCATTTCTCTGGTTATCACAAGAGCTGGACATCAATGATTTTCCGGCAGATTTCACTTTTAACAAGAGATTTTGTCATGGAAAACCGAGCAGAGGCTTCGCGCATCATGATGGATTCGCTACTGGAGCGAGACAAAACCACCTCCGTTTTGGTCTCACAGGACGGCTTTGAGATGGCGTTCAGACAGCTGTCAGTGGTTTTTCCATCGAGTGATTATCCGAGAAATTGTGGATGTGCCTGGACATGCCAGAACATGTCCCGTGAGGCTTCATCACGGCATTGCTGTGCGCCATGCGGCTCCGCCGCGATGCACAAAGCCTCCGCTCCTCTTTCCATGACAAAAACTCCTGTAACAGTGGAATGTGCCGTTCATTTCCAAACTGGACGCTGTATTTTATCCGGGACGTCGTCTGACTAGCACAGGAATTGTGAAAAGACGTGGACATCAGCACTTTTTCGGCACATTGAGACAGACGTGTGGAGGAATTCCGCACGTCGTGGCAGTGCCGCATGGCGCACAGCAACGCCGTGATGAAGCCTCACGGGACATGTTCTGGCATGTCCAGGCACATCCAAAATTTCTCTGATAATCGCTCGATGAAAAAACCACCGACAGCTGTCTGAACGCCATCTTAAAGCCATCCTGTGAGACCAAAACGGAGGCGGTTTTGTCTTGCTCCAGTAGCGAATCCATCGTGACGCACGAAGCCTCTGCTCGGCTTTCCATTACAAAATCTCTTGTTAAAAGTGAAATCTGCCAGAAAATCATTGATGTCCAGCTCTTGTGATAACCAAAGAAATGGCACACAATGGTCACGGATCCAGACAGCCATCCGTTTAGAAATGAAATGGTTGTTCAGCCTGTCGATGGCAGCTTCGGAGCGCGGCGTGCCCCACAGCCGCTGGGGGCCGTCCTTAAAGCGACAGTAACACTCCTTATTCTCTACCAAGCCCGTAACATTTTCACCGAAAGCCAGATAAATTTTTCGAATGGTTTCCAGCTGCCAGTCTCTAACATTTTCTGAAAAAATTCTGATGGAAAAAAAGCCCAAATCATTCCGCCATTTCCTGACAATGAAAATCCGACGAGGGGGCTGGACCACTCCTCACTCAAAGCCTGCTCACAGGCGAATGACGCAACTGACAGGTGTGGAAAAACTCACACATGCGCACAAGGATTCAAGCTTGTCTGACGCAATCACACGTGATTCAAATCCATATGGTTTTTGAAAAAAATAATAAGGTCAGATACTTTTCTAATAGACCTCGTAGACCTTAGCTCTTCAATGGTTCTCTATGTGCAGATGCTCTTCATGACAACAACCAACCAACCAACTTTATTTATTAAGCACTTTATAACAACCAGTGGACCAAAGTGCTGTACAGAAAACAAAAATCATCATAAAACACATAATTCACATAAAATTGGAAAAAATACAACTAAAACCCAGAAAACATGAATAAAAATAACAACCATACAACAACAACCTCAGGCCATTTTCATCAACTACGACAAAGAACATGTGCTTCTCTAGAGGTCCAGTCAAGTCTATGTGGACTCTTTGCCATGGTTCTTCTGTCCAGTTGCACAGGTGTAATGGAGCCAGCTGAGGGAGATTTCTCAGATTCTGGCAGAACAGGACTCTGGTTTCTCCTCTATGGCTGCATTTATGCCTTTCCACCAAAAATAACTGGGTGCAATTTCTTCATTTGCATGATCCCGCAGTGTCCAGAGTGGAGCTCTCTCAGTACTTTCTGTCTCAGTGGTGGTAGCATAATGATACGATAGCCCCACAAGAGATATCCAGACTGGACTGAGAGGTCATTTCTTCTCACCAGATAGGGCTTCATGTTTGGTGTCATTTCTCCTCTCCTCCCAGGAGTGACTATGTCCGAAACCCCAGACATGACTGGGTCTGTGAGTGTGTGTTTCTTAACATGAGTTGAGGTCACTGGAGCAGCAGTCACATCCTTTAATTAGAAGATCTCAGCTTGTGTTGGCTCAGTGTATGTGACAGGCAATGGGAGCCTTGAGAGTCCATCAGCATTTCCATTCTACTGCTACTTCTACTACTGTTGGGGGACAATAACAGAGCTCATCATTGCATATGGCTGCCCTCCAGCAATGGAATACCAGTATGAGGACCAAAAATAGCAGTGAGAGGGCGATGGTTAGTGAGCAGCATGAATTTTATGCCGAAGAGAAACTGGTGAAACTTCTTCACTCCAAAAACTATTGATAAGGCTTCAGGGTCAATCTTTACTTAGTATTCTTGATGTGAAAGTCTCCATTTCCCTGAAGGCATGATGTATGACACGACTGTGTCCACCCCATATGGTGAGGCGTCACATGCCAGTTGCAATGGCAATGCATAGTCAAAATGAGTGAGGGCCTGAGACTGAGAAAGGGTTGTCTTTACTTATTTGAAAGCCATCTTTTGTCTGTCCATGTCCATGTCTTGGTTTTGTTAAGAAGCTCATGTTGCCGCTTCAGTTTGTTAGCACGTTTGGGCAAAAATCTTGCATAATATGTCAGCAACCCCAGGAATGATCTGACCTGACTCACATTCTTTGGGGATGGAGCCTCAACAATGGCCTTCACTTTTGATGGTGCTTTGGGGAGTCCAAGACTGTCGATCACATGCCCCAGATACTCAACAGATGGTCAAAAAAATTCACACTTGTCTTTCTTGAATCTTAGACCATATTCCTCCAGTCTTTGCAGTGTCACTCAGTATCTGGCCCATTGCTCTTTGTAAAAGCACCAGAGCAGTGTTATCCCAAAAGGGAGCCTCTAATATCTGTAGAGACCCTTGTGTGTCACTACGCTCAACAATTCCTGTGACTGTGGGTCAACATACATTTGGAGATAGGCCTGACATAAATCTATTTTACTAAACTTCTGCCGTCCAGTCAACCCTGAGAAGAGGTCATCGATGAGGGGTAATGGATATTATTCTGCAGTCAAGACAGGGTTCACAGTCACTTTAAAATCACCACAGATCCATAGGGCCCCATCATTTTTTTCATGACTGGAACAACTGATGTTGCCCATTCACTCGTGCTCACAGGTTCCAATACTCCTCTCTCCACTAACCTGTCTAATTCTGCTTCCACTTTGGGATTGATGGCATACAGGACAGGTCTAGCTTTCAGACACTTGGGTGTGCCTCCTGGTTTGACTGTTAACTTGACCGTGATATCTTTCATACTCCCATGTTCTCCATCTAACACTTTGAAGTGCTTCTTTAAGATCTCCTGTAGGAGGCCTGTGTCTTCGTTATTAACCATAAGCACTTCCTGCCAGTTCACTCTGAGCTTTCTTAGCCAGCAGCGGTCAAGCAGAGCTGAACGGTTTTCTGGTATGATGTAAAGTGAAAGAGTCCTTTTTTGGTTATTGTCTTCCACTGTTACATCCACATTCCTGACACTAGGACAGGCTCACCTGTTTAGGTCCTTAACTTCAATTTTGTATCTCGAAGAGTGAGGTACTGTAGCTTTTCCTTGTAAGCAGCTTCAGAAACCATGGATACACGTGTACCGGTGTCCAGTTGCACCCTCACTGCTTGTAACCCAGTACGTCATTCATAGATAAAACATCCACTGTACCTTCATCATCAGACTCACAGTCACTATGCTCATCCTGTTCATGTTCTATCTTGTCCACTTGTTTCTTTTTGTATCTGTGGAAACCACTTTTCTTTGTCTCATTGTGCTGTTTGTATGACTGGGCCTTTTTATTGTTACATGCACGTTCGATGTGGCCTTTCTTTCCACAGTTTCTGCAGTCTAAGTCTTTATACCAACACTCTGGTGCTTGGTGTCCTGTTTTTCCACAATGATACCATGGCTTGCTAGCTCCTGTCTTGCTATTGGGCTCAAAGGATAACTTATGAACTTGGGTTGATGCACTTAACTGTTGTCCTTCTCAGACTGCCATCTACATTGATGTACTTAACACTATGGTCTTTTCTAGTGTTAGGTTAGCCTCTGTGAGCAGTCGTCTTTGCATAGCCTCACCGCGTAGACTACACACCAGTCTGTCACGTATGGTGTCGCTGAGTGAAAGTCCAAGTTCTCAATGCTCTGCTAAGCATTTCAGCATTGCTACAAACTGTGCAACAGATTCACTCTCTTCCTAGTTTCTCTTATTGAATCGTAATCTCTCTGCGATAAGCAGTGGTGTTGGAGAGTAACGAGCTCCTAATATTTTCACTATTTGGTCATACGACTTGTCAGTTTGCACTAAACTGCGAAGTACGTTGAATATCTTTCCTCCCATAACACTTAAGAGGACTGGCACGATAATATCTCCATTAATGTGTTTAACAAGCACAAAATACTCAAACCTTTCCATGTATGAACTCCCAACCAGTGCAGCCATGTTCAGTGACTTTATTTGTGTTTCTCTAATTTCAGCAATTAGTCTTATCCTACACTTGTTTGCATGAACAGTCCTTAATTTCTTCATGGTCCTGATGCAATTCTCCCATTTTAGCAGTCTCTTAGCTTCCTTTCCAACAGGGAGATTCTCCCTCCTTCCTTGGCAGCAGCGCTATTGTCTGTGTTAGTATCATCTCAGACAGACTGCAGGAAGCTGGCCGGCACCATTGCACAGCTGCGATATGTGCATGTGGAAAGAAAAAAACTTGCCCAAACTCTGACTTTCCTCAAAGAAAAAAATAATAACAGTGCACAAATGCACTCCCTCGTTGCCATTTTTGTTGTATCCATTTTTGTTGTATCCTATAAAAAGGTACACAAGACCATGGGAGAATTGCTTTTCATGTCCGTTTACACCCTTATCATGTTCAGGACAAAAAAAAAAAAAAAAAAAAAAAACATGACATCACATGGGGGGGCATGATAGCAACAGCATTTTGGCAAGGACATCCTCAGTGTACATCAGTGCAGCGAAAAAAAAAATCACATCAGAAATTAGTCCAGCTTTTCTGTTGTGAAAGTGTCGTGACACGGACCCACAACAGGGGCGGTAATGAACGGACAATGGATAAGCCAAAAGTAACAATTTAATGTTGTGAATCGCACGACGACGTACAGACAATAACAATATGGTGGACTGTCAATCAAACACCAGGTGACGTGTGGGCAGGCTCGACGATAGAAGACGCCTGGCGAGAGAAGAGCTGGATCCCCACACAGCTTCCACCACCAACGGAGCTGAAGAACACCAGAGCCGCCAAGCCCTGCGCCCCAGGTGGCCGCTGTCTTCAGCAGTCAGACCCGGTACTGCTGGCAGAGAACAGAGACAGTCCTGATGAGTGTGAGTTTGCACACTCAGTAATCCCACAGTCAGTGTTCAGTAAAGGAGGGAGAACCTCCACCTCCAATCACACACTCGTGCAGCTCCTGTCTAACCACTTATCTGATTGGAGTGTGAAGCGAAGCCGTCGCTGATCACACCAAACGCCAATCCCACAGATAAAGCAAACACCACAGGATAACGGCTGCAAAAGAAGTTCAGATTATTACTCAACGTTTTGAGTCAGCAGAGAAATTACCTGAATGGTAGCTGATTTCTCGGCGAGGAGGTGGAGTTGCAGTCCGGCCTTTATGGTGATGGTGATGATGATGAATGAGTGACAGCTGGTCCTGAGGATGAGTGACAGCTGTCACTCCCAGTGGCTCTGGTGGTGGGCCAGCAGTACCTCCTCTTCAGCGGCCCACACAACATTTTCATTCCAACTTCCTGCTAACAGCCTCCAGACAGCACAGTGGACTTGTTTTGTATGTGTGTGCGCACGCATGCGCATGTGTATGTGTGTGCACACGCGTGTGTGTGTGTGTGTGTGTGTGTGTGCAGAGTGCAATGGTACCAAACGTATGGAACCAAATTTGCACTCTAAATGTAATGCAACACAAATGGGATGAATAATCTATGTCATGTGACATACAAAGCACCAATCAAATGACAAGGATCCACTCAGCCATTACAATAACAATACACAGCAGTATGGCTCCACCTTAGGAGGCTTCAAATGTATGGTCAGTGGGGTGCTAAGTGTGATAATGTATAGCTGGGGCAAATAGGACAGGGCAGTCTCGTTTGAACCCCTGTGTGATGTCGCTGGATTTGAGCACATCCGGGGACAGCTGGCAGGAACACGGCAGAGACTAATCCCTGGATGGAGTGTGGGAGTTTGGCACAAACCATTCAGCCTGGCTCAGTAAACTTAAAAGTGTACTCGCCGTCACCTAGTGGACGTGCCGGTTTAAAATGGTTTGAAACCTTCATCCTCTGACAGGTTTGTGCTGACACTCCCACACTACATCCAGGTATTAGTCCCTCCCCACAGCGTCACCTCTAACGGAAAAATAGTGTACTGTTTTGTTTTTGGCTGCAATCACCGAAGCAGTTGCGAAAAGTGCAGTTTTATTTGGTTCCCAGTGGAGAAGGGAAGACGAGGCAAATGGGAGAGGTTGTGACCGTAAGTGTTGGCCTACACACCTGTCCAGAGTAGCTGCGGTCTCTCACCTGCACAATCGCCTCGACATGTTTGAACTCCAGGTCATAAACAAACCGCAACACATGTCCACTTTCCACCACATTGTCACTTTTTCTTTATATTTTCACTTTGTTTGCTGTGTAATTTGCCATAAAACTCAGACAAAGTGGCATGTTTCTGCTGAGGACAGACGAGGGCTGTCCCCAGAAGTAAAAGTATTGTGTCATATGCGTCATATTTTACCTCCTTAAGCGCCCCGCCCTCAAATGAGACTGCGCTGCCCAAATGCAGCTTCCTTCACTCACAGTTACACTGACAGTCAGTGGATTAAACTATTCATCTAACAGTTTCTAAAACTCAACAAATGAATTGAGAAAACACCCTGTGCATCTAAAGGACCAAAAGGTGATTTGTGGTGCCTTTTTCTCTTGAACTATTATGTCATGTCTCTTTAAATGCTTGGAAACTAGCAATAGTTATTTCACAATCTGAGATATGGATCGTACAAACACACCCCATGGACAGACTGCACACTCATGCATTTCCTGCTTATAGTGACTCATGTGCACTGAAATAACCTTTAATTCACGAGTCCGCAATAACCAACCGTTCTTACAGATGTAGTGGTCTTTGGCATGAGTAGTATATGAAGTGTTGGGGATTTGCGAGAGAGCAGTGCATCTTGGGTATGCAGGGATCAGAAAGTTTGTCTCGGGGGAGATGTCTGTGTGAGAGTGATAAAAATGGGGGTTTGTTGAAACAAACAGACGGGGTCATTTTTTTCCCACAGCGCATGCCAAAGTCTTACTTTCTAGAACCAAAACAAGAAACCCTGACCTTCATCTAAAATCTAAAAAAAAAAAAAAAAAGACAAGAAAAATGATGTGTACTCGGTCTGGCTTTGCATCATGTTCGCGGTTGTCATCTGCCTTATCTCAGCTCATAGTCGTGCATGTTCTGGAAAAAACTGACCACTAAAATTTGGATTTCTTGTACAGGTCACAGCTTCCTGCACACATTACTTGAGTAAACATGAGTGTCTGTGATGTCGCTGTGCGTGCGCTCCTTCTGCCATCCCCGTCTAACTTTGAAGTGGTGTTTGGGACTAATTGTCTTCTGTATGTCTGTATGCTCCGTCTCATGTTTTTTTTCCATCATCTGGTGCTGTTTTTGTGGCACGTACAAAGCTTGTCATGCTTCGTCACTGCCTCTTATTTTTTGCTCTTGAGTTTGCATCTTAGTTGAAGCAGTTTTCTGTTTCTTATATGTACTTGTGGTATTTTTTTCCCTGTCTTTGTGCATATTTGCTTTGTGGTTGCGGTGGTCTGCTTTGTCACTGATGCATCATTGCCTCACACCCACACAAGCAGAGAACATTTTCCCACACCGGAAATCAGCGCTGTCCAGATGCACTTGGACATCTTTCTCTTTCTTTTGTTGCAGAGTTTTTTTCTCGGTTTTGGCAAAGCAGTTCCCACCTCCTCGCAAACCGCTTCATCACTGCCAGATGTTTGAATGAATCTGTTTCAGTCCAAATATATGTATATACTGTAGGTAATCCCAGGGGTGGGATTACAGGCTGTTCAGGGAATCAAGTTTACATATGTTGGCGCTTAATCCCACAGCTAAGGATGAATTTAGCAACGTTTCTCGTTAGCTGGTGTCCACGAACACCAGGAAGGGTCAATCAGGCACCAGTTTCCCAGCATCTGTGGGAAAACTTTTATGACAGGATCACAATTTATTCTTCATTCAGATTGCTCTCCCATTGCTTACATAAACACCAGACCTCTTTATTCAGAGGCGAATTATGGAGTACCTATTACAAAGAATAAAAAACATCAATAAACACCTACATTATAAAATATTTGTTAGTTTACTGAAGTCACTGAATCCCTCGAACGTTCCGCACCACTGATAACAGGAATATATATATATATATGTGTGTGTGTGTGTGTGTGTAAACGCAACACTTTTGGTTTTGCTCCCATTTTGTATGAGATGAACTCAAAGATCTAAAACTTTTTCCACATACACAATATCACCATTTCCCTCAAATATTGTTCACAAACCAGTTTAAATCTGTGATAGTGAGCACTTCTCCTTTGCTGAGATAATCCATCCCACCTCACAGGTGTGCCATACCAAGATGCTGATTAGACACCATGATTAGTGCACAGGTGTGCCTTAGACTGCCCACAATAAAAGGCCACTCTGAAAGGTGCAGTTTTGTTTTATTGGGGGGGGGATACCAGTCAGTATCTGGTGTGACCACCATTTGCCTCATGCAGTGCAACACATCTCCTTCGCATAGAGTTGAAGAGAACACCTCTCCAACGTGCCAAATGCCAGCGAATGTGAGCATTTGCCCACTCAAGTCGGTTACGACTACAAACTGGAGTCAAGTCGAGACCCCGATGAGGACGACAAGCATGCAGATGAGCTTCCCTGAGACGGTTTCTGACAGTTTGTGCAGAAATTCTTTGGTTATGCAAACCGATTGTTTCAGCAGCTGTCCGAGTGGCTGGTCTCAGACGATCTTGGAGGTGAACATGCTGGATGTGGAGGTCCTGGGCTGGTGTGGTTACACGTGGTCTGCGGTTATGAGGCTGGTTGGATGTACTGCCAAATTCTCTGAAACGTCTTTGGAGATGGCTTATGGTAGAGACATGAACATTCAATACATGAGCAACAGCTCTGGTTGACATTCCTGCTGTCAGCATGCCAACTGCACGCTCCCTCAAATCTTGCAACATCTGTGGCATTGTGCTGTGTGATAAAACTGCACCTTTCAGAGTGGCCTTTTATTGTGGGCAGTCTAAGGCACACCTGTGCACTAATCATGGTGTCTAATCAGCATCTTGGTATGGCACACCTGTGAGGTGGGATGGATTATCTCAGCAAAGGAGAAGTGCTCACTATCACAGATTTAAACTGGTTTGTGAACAATATTTGAGGGAAATGGTGATATTGTGTATGTGGAAAAAGTTTTAGATCTTTGAGTTCATCTCATACAAAATGGGAGCAAAACCAAAAGTGTTGCGTTTATATTTTTGTTGAGTATATATATATATATATATATATATGTATGTTATATCTGAAAAGTAATTATATTTTTAGCAACATTTACAGTATTGTACAAAAGCTTTAGACACCACAGGAATGATTTTTGTCCATTGAGGGGACAGAAATTATCATTTTATTTGTACAGCACTTCTAGGTGTACATCAAACTTGCATAAAACGAAAAAAGTTAATACACATAAGAACAGACTAATAGTCTAAATATCAAATATATGCACATTTTTAAAAAGTTAAAATGTTTGAATAAACTTCCATCCATCCATCCATTTTCTTCCGCTTTATCCGGAGTCGGGTCGCGGGGGCAGCAGCTCAAGCAAAGCCGCCCAGACCTCCCGATCCACACACACCTCCCCCAGCTCCTCCGGGGGAACCCCAAGGCATTCCCAAGCCAGCCGAGAGATTGTCCTGGGTCTTCCCCGGGGCCTCCTCCCAATGGGACGTGCCCGGAACACCTCTCCAGCGAAGCGTCCAGGGGGCATCCGGAAAAGATGCCCGAGCCACCTCAACCGACTCCTTTCGACGTGCAGGAGCAGCGGCTCAACTCCGAGCTCCTCCCGAGTGACCAAGCTCTTCACCCTATCTCTAAGGGAGCGCCCAGCCACCCTGCGGAGGAAACTCATCTCGGCCGCTTGTACTCGCGATCTTGTTCTTTTGGTCATGAGCCAAATCTCATGACCATAGGTGAGGATCGGAACGTAGATCGATCGGTAAATCGGGAGCTTTGCCCCCCTACTCAGCTCTCTCTTCACCACGACGGTCCGATACAGCGACCGCATCACTGCAGATGCTGCACTGATCCATCTATCGATCTCACGCTCCATCCATCCCTCACTCGTGAACAAGACCCCGAGATACTTAAACTCCTCCACTTGAGGCAAGGACACTCCACTGACCTGAAGAGGGCAAAGCACCTTTTTCCGGTCGAGAACCATGGCCTCGGATTTGTAGGTGCTGATTTTCTTCCCGGACGCTTCACACTCGGCTGCAAACCACCCCAGTTCACGCTGAAGGTCCTGATTTGACGAAGCCAACAGAACCACATCGTCCACAAACAGTAGAGACAAGATTCTGTAGTTCCCAAACCAGACCTCCTCTACACCTTGGCTGTGCCTAGAAATTCTGTCCATAAAATTAATGAACAGAACCGGTGACAAAGGGCAGGGCCAACGTGCACTGGAAACAGGTTTGACTTACTACCGGCAATGCGAACCAAGCTCCTGCTGCGGTCGTACAGGGACCGGATAGCCCTTAGCAAAGGACCCCGGACCCCGTACTCCCGGAGCACTCCCCACAGGGTGCCCCGAGGGACACAGTTGAACGCCTTCTCCAGATCCACAAAACACATGTGGACTGGTTGGGCCAACTCCCACGAACCCTGGAGCACCCGATGGAGCGTGTAGAGCTGGTCCAGTGTGCCGCGACCAGGACGAAAACCACACTGCTCCTCCCGAATCTGAGGTTCGACCAATGGTCGAACCTCGGATTCAGTCGGTCGAACTTAATTTAAAAAAACCTCGGTCCTCGAACCTCGGTCGAACTTAATTTAAAAAAATAATCAGAAACATTGTGGGTATCACAGAAACGGACAGAAACATATGGACACAAGTGCAGGACTCAACACAGTAGCTCTGGTTAGTAAAAACGTTTACTGAATGATTCAGTAGGGTCCGGTACACACCAAGGATCTTGGACCAAGGATCCAAGCGCCCAGGTCCAAGCGCCTTGGGGCAACTGTTTGTTGTGATTTGGCGCTATATAAATAAAATTGATTTGATTTGAAGATAAGCAAACAGATCAAAAACATTAGGCAAAAGGTGTGATCGGTACAAACAGGCAGGTGGTCAAAAAACACAATGTGGAAGCAGGACTTGGAAAACACAAACTCAGATCTGGAAGTGAAGGCACAAAGTGCAATGATCTGGAAAATAACTTGTGCAACCAGTGGAGCTTAAATACACCCAGGTAATGGGCTGCAGATTAGAAACAGGTGTGTGGAAAGATACAGAACAGGGTGTGGCCCAGACAGAGTGTAACGCCCACCACCAAGCACCAAGAGAGACAAACAAGAGAGATAGGGACAGTGAATTCTCTTGCTGAGAGAATTCATGCAAACGAAACAAAGAAAACCTAACCTAACAAAAATAAAAACTAAACAAAACAGAACAAAACCTAAGCTAAGCAAGATAAAACTAAAACCTAAACTAAACATGACAAGACAAAAACTACATAATCAAACAAAAACACAGAGCACAGACTTCAGATCATAACAGTGTGTGCCAACTACAGGGGCATCACACTACTCATCCTACCCTGGTAAAGTCTACTCCAGCGTGCTGGAAAGGAGGGTTTGGTCGATAGTTGAACCTCGGATTGAAGATGAACAATGCGGGTTCCTTCCTGGTCGTAGAACAACTGACCAGCTCTTCACTCTTACAAGGATCCTGGAGGGTGTCAGGGAGTATGCCCACCCAGTCTGCATGTGTTTTGTGGACTTGGAGAAGGAGTATGATCGGATACCCTGGGAGAGATACTGTAGGAGGTGCTGTAGTATGAAGTGAAAGGGTCCCTTCTCATGGCCATCCAATCTCTGTACTGACAAAGCAAGAGCTGTGTTTGGTTGCTTGGCAGCAACTCAGACTCGTTTCTGTGGGGGTTGGCCTCCGCCAGGGCTGCGTCTTGTCACCTAACCTGTTTGTGATATTCATGGACAGGATATCGAGGTGTAGTCAGTGGAGGAGCGTCTCCTGTTTGGTGGGCTCAGGGTCTTATCACTGCTTTTTGCAGATGATGTGGTGCTGTTGGCTTCATCGGCCGGTGACCTCCAGCACTCACTTGATCAGTTCGCAGCTGAGTGTGAAGCAGCTGGGTTGAGGATCAGCACCTCTAAATCTGAGGCCATGGTTCTCAACAGGAAACTGATGGATTGCCTACTCTGGGTAGGGAATGAGGTCTTGCCCCAAGTGAAGTAGTTCAAGTACCTCGAGTGAGGAGACAATGCAGCATGAGATTGACCGGAGAATCAGTGTAACGGGGTGGTATTGCATTTGCTGTACCATACTGTTGTGACGAAAAGGGAGCTGAGCCAAAAGGTAAATTCTCGATATACTGGTCAATCTTTGTTCCGACTCTCACCTATGGTCATGAGCGAAAGAACTGGATCGCGGGTACAAGTGGCCGAAATGGGCTTCTTCCTTACAGATAGGGTGAAAAGTTCGGTCATCCATGGGGAGCTTGAAGTACAGCCACTGCTCCTTCATGTTGAAAGGAGAGCCAGCTGAGATGGTTTGGGCATCTGGGAGGATGCCCCCTGGGTTGCCTCCTTGGGGAGGTGTTCCAGGCAATCCATCTGGAAGGAAACTCTGGGGAAGACCCAGGTCTGGGTGGAGAGATTACATCTCCACACTGGCCTGGGAACACCTCGGGATCCCCCAGTCAGGGGTGGTCAATGTGGCCTGGGAAAGGGAAGTCTGGGGTCCCCTGCTGGAGCTGTCACCTCTGTGACCTAATTCCGGATAAGCAGTTGAAGATGAATGAGTGAGTTTAATCAGAAACAACAGGAAAATGTTTTTTTTTTTTTTTTTTAAGATGAGATTTAAATATTCAATAGAATTTAACTTTCTCACATCCTACAGCACATTATACCACAAGACAGGAGAACAAAAATGAAAAAGATCTTCATCTTATGACTTTTCTCAACCTTAAGAACAAAGATGTCAGCCTGCATCCTGAGACTACAAGGCACGAGATGGCACATAAGGTTCACTACATTCTGTAATTTATGAGGGAACACATATTCTGTTGTAAGTTAACAACAGAAGAATCTTAAGATCGGCTCAGGTAGGTTTAATCATTTCAACGTATCTACATGACAATGAGCAGCCTTATCTACCTCTCCAATATGCAGGCCAGGAGACAATGTGTATCTCAAATCCCACCAAGATATTCAGCTTTTTCATGTTGATCAATCACACATTCATGAAGGGGCAATGTTAATGAATCATTAATATGTCTCTGATTAGCAAGGCCAGTAACAATCATCTCAGCCTACTCTAGATTCAGAAAAAGAATACTGGAAGATGTCCAGTGTTTCGCTGCAGGCCCCAGTTATTTATTTATTTTATTTTTTCTCTGAGGGACATTGCCTACATAAACTGTTAATTCATCAGTATAACAGTGAAAGTCCATCCCATGCTATATATAATCTGACAAAGAGGTGCTACATGAAAAAGAGAATGACACTGGTCCCAGAAAAGAACCCCTGAGGTAGCCCATACATCACTGTGGAATTTTCAGATTTAGTATTGTTCCTAAAAACACACTGAGTTTTTTTTCTGACAAGTGAAATCTTAGCTGTGAAAGTGCCCAACAAGATATGTCCAAACAATTTTTAATTCTCTTTAACAAAATAGCGCTATCAGCTGTATCAAAGGCTGCAATTAGGTCTAATAACAGCACTGACATGGCATATGCATCCATAGCCAGTAAAAAATAATTCACTGCTTTAATGGGTGTAGTTTCTTGTGAATGATGGGCCCTAAACACAAAGTGCAAAGGCTCTAAATGTAATTCTCTGACAATATGTGACATTGCTTAAAGACAACTGTTGCTGAAACATTCATAAAGAAGGCAGATCATTTCCTTTAGCTTCTCCCTTTTTTCCACTTGGGGTCACCACAGCAGATCTGAGATGGACCTGCATGTTGGTTTGGCACAAGTTTTACACCGGATGCCCATCCTGACACAACTCCACATTTCATGGAGAATGGGCAGGACTGGTCTTGAACCAGGAACCTTCTGTTGTGGAAACAAGCACAGTAACTACTTGGCCACCGTGCTGCTCTTTCATAGAAAAAGATATCTGTCTATAGTTTGCCAGCAGCCCCATTTTTTCAAACTAAGTTTCTTAAGGAAGGGTTTTAAAGCTATCAATTCAATTCAGTTTATTTATATAATGCCAAATCACAACATGGGTCTGCCCAAGGCCCTTCACAAGGGTAAGGTCTTACCTTACCAACACTCCTGAGCAACCACACAGGCAACAGTGGTCACGGAAAAACTTCTCTGGCATTGTTTGAGGAAGAAACTGTAAGAGTGTTCCATGATGCATAACACAAAATGGCTGACGCACATCCAAAATGTCCTTGTAACTATCTGATCTTAACCTAACTGCCTTACAAAATGGCTGATGTACAAAATGTCCTTGTATTTGGTAAAACTATCAGATCCTTTTACAGCTGTCTATTTGATATAACCATCTGATCTTTTTATATATGTTTAATTGATAAAACCAAAGTATTCATGTCTATTTGGAAAAAGAATCAGCATGATGGAACACTGTTTTTATTGTGTGAAACTACACTACATACATAAACACACACTATAAGATTTTTACATAACAACCATGAATGCACCGCAAACAGACACCGCCCACTTTCACCACCCTGCAGCCAGCTGACGTAGACACTGACTCAAGCCAGGTTAAGGACTGCCCATATGGGGGTGGCTTAGGCTGGTTATAAAAGTTAGAGAACAAAGGAAGTCTGGGTTCTTTGTTCCTGGTGTTTGCATGCGACCGGTTCAAGATCCCAGCGCTAAGATAACTCTGTATCGGTGTAACAACTCTTTTCAATGGAACATCTAAACTTTGAAGCCCATTCCTGTCCAATTCTTTTTGGAGGTCTGACCGTGATAAAGAACCTAACAAAACCTCAAAACAGAAGAGAGTCAGAGGATGGACCAATTGCTTTGGCCATACTAACAATAACAAAGATCCAATAAACAAAGTACAACAAAGAATTTTCAAACAAGCAAGACAAACACAAAAAGGTTTGTAAAATAAGAGCGTCTAGGTAGGTAGTCCTGCAAGTAGGAACAGTTCCAGTGGTGATTGATCAGACAGCATTTAATAAATAAATACATACAAATTAATCAATGATCCCTTAAAAATAAAATTACTATAAATACTTATTAAATACAACCTGATTTTCTTATAAAATTTACGAGACCATTGAAAGACATTACATATTTTTAAAAGAATGAAGCCGTTTTAGACTTTATTTCTCCATGTTATATGTAATATTACCTCCAGTCCAAATCTGATCATTGGATGAAATAAAGCAGTGTTTCAGTATTCTATAAAAGGTTTACACATATATAATGTACTAAAGACTTTTGTATGAGACTGTATGTTTTCTGACATTTTAGCAGAATTATTCAAAAGGTTTTCAGATGATTGCCACAAGACTTGGCAGAATGATCAACCTTGCTGTGAGAGAAACCATTATATGACTGGATCTGTATGTTGATTCTAGATCCAAGTTTTCACCACTATCCAGTCTGTGACTCCTCTAATTGTGACATCACAAATTCAGACACCTTTAGTATCAATTTTATTACTAACTCATCATAGTGAAATGATTCCACTGTGTCCATGGCTCAGAGTGACCTCACGGATTGAGATCAAAATGCTGTTTTTATAAACTGGGACATGCAGAGACATTGAAATGCTGCCAGACTTTCTTGGCAGATTCACTCGAGTTTCATTGTCAGACAGTGTTCTGACCCTCTTAATGCTTCATTGGGTGGGTTGTTCCCTTTTTGCACAAAAGCTTTACCGGCACAGAGACTGGCAGCTAGACAACTACGTTTTCATCAGAGTTTACAACTACAATCCCAGTTTGTTCTTAAATGTTGGCTCAATGTCACATTGTAGTGTCTTCTCTTTCACTTTCTTTTGAAGGAGTCTACTGGCTCACTTCAGTCCTCTGAACCCAATCAGTCACATTTTGGAGGTCAGATTCCTTCATAAGAGGCATCTATCTGTTCAACCTCCTTCACTGTTCATCAGTCAACGTGAACCCTCATCCTTTTGCTGTAGCCAAATTTTGTTTCCCCTCCCATTCACAACGCCACTTGATAAGACTTTGAGTCTTGTTCTGCTTGGAGGTTTTCCCCAGTTTGATCTCAGATGATGTTCCCAGAGGAGCCCTTCTTTAGTAAAAATAGCATCAACAGCCAGTTTCAATAAGATTTTTTTTCTTACGCTGCCAAGTGACACATGCCATTGGTGTCCAGGCATTTGTCCGCCGCCGCTCGGCCGTCATCACTGACACCAGGTTACTGGCGCGTGTGAATGCTGATGTATGACTTCCTCAGTGGACGGAGCCTCTTTGCAGGGGCCCTCTGTGATGAGGCGACCCCTCCGCTCCTGCCGTCGTCACCAATGGCGTCCCAAGTGCATCAACGGTCCTGGGAAAGTTTGACAGAAATGCTGTGGGAACGAGAACTGTACACAGACGCCAGTGGCCAAAAGAAGCACGGGGGAGGTTTGTTTTTTGTGCTTGCGGAGGTGGTGGGTGCAGGACAGGGGAGGTTAGGGGGTGCAGTGCAGCGTGTGCCATGAACAAATCAGTGCTGCTAAGAATATTTATCTGAATTTGAACCCTGACAAAAAAAAGCATCTGTCTCTCCTTCAACTCTTTTTATTAGAACCAGGAGGCGCGGGGGAGGAAAGGGACAACTCATGTTTTGGGAGCAAGTCAAGAGTTTCTTGCTTTGGGAGCGGAAGTGCCAGATGCAGTTCATTTAGTGAGACAACGTGTGTCTGGTTTGAGTAACCGGCATTGAGTTGGACATGGAACAGTCCAGATTAATCAGGTCATTCATCAAATTTACACCCCCAAAAACTTACCAATTTAATCAAAAACAAAACTTATTGTTGCCTTTGATGTAGATGTGGGTGTGATGTCACCTAAGTGTTTAATTAACTTCAACTGGATAAGCAGGTGAAGTTTAAACATGCTTACAGATGTCATAAAAGTCACTCAGTCTTAAAATAGAAATTGTATCATCTGCATAAAAAGAGTAACAGGGTGAACTCTCTGAAGATTTTGCAGTTTTTTTTTCCACTGGCTCCCTCCTTCTCTTCCTCCGCCTTCGTTCTTCCGCCCTCACTCTCTTTCCCACCCTGTTGCCTGTGATCTATGCTTAACTGTTTCCATACGTCTGTGTGGTGTGCCCCTTAACCCTCCCGCCCCCACCCTTACAAAACAACAAAGCCCCCCCACCCACCTCGCCACCTCGACCCTCCTGCTCTCTTACAGCAGTCACTGAAGACTGGAGGTGAGTGAAGTTACCTTTGACCCCAATAAGTGACACTGATATCACACCTTGGGGTCACGTTTGTTTTACAAAGCTGAAGCAGCCATTCAAGACTTTAGTTGTGCTCAAGTGGACGTGGTTTATGTGAAAGTTTATGCTCCCAATTTCACTTTTGTTTCCACCAAAACCAATTGATATCTCAGCACATTGCTGGAACAGTGTAGACGCCTCATTGTTGTGACTGAGCGTGCTGTGAAGCTGGACACAGTGACCTGTCTGTTCATAGACAGAGTGGTCCAGCACCACCATCTAAACCACAGGGACACTGTTGCTCTGTCCTGGTGCAGTGAGGCATCAAATACCTTCAGCTTTAAAGAAACCGGCTCAACAGCAAGATAAGATTTGTTGTTTAATGAATTAAGATATTATTATTTATATGGCGGGAGCTGAGGCTCCTGTCAGAGGAAGCAGATTCCTCTGACAGGAGATTTATTTCATAATCCTTCACTAAACTGGGTCTCATGAGGACAGAAGTCCATCCATCATGACCTGTAGCCTTCTGGAAAAAATGTTTAGAGGGTTCATTGCTCTCTCACATATCAGTGGTAGTCTGCAAACTGAAAAACAAAATCTTTAGTGGTATTTTTTGCTCTTCTTTTTCACTTAAAGTAAAGGTAGGAGGAGCAACAGGAAGACAGGGGGCGGGAAGGAAAGGAACAGTACACAGTAAAATCACTAGTGTTAAATTAACACTGCCAGTGTACATATGGTCCTAGTCTGGTCAGAGTGGGACCACATGTTCACTGTCAGTGTTAATTTAACACTGTGTTAGTTTTACACTGGTGATTTTACTGTGTAAAAATTTGCAAATTGTTTTCTTTTTTATACTTTCACTTTTGATACTCTGCATGCTTCTTATCCTGTGTGCTGCTATACAGTGCTGCTGGAACCTCAATTTCTCCAAGGGAGTCTTCCCAAGGCATTAATAAAATTCTACCTGTAATCTAATCTTAAATTAACATTATCCAAGGAGTTAAGGATTCAGCACTCTTCTTGAGTTTAGATTTTAACTTCAAAGTCTGTGCTTTTCATCACTATACAGAGCATGTTAACCCTGTTTGGTTTAAGACAGTGGAGTTGAACAGGCTTTTTTGTTATTATTATTATTACATCCACCAACAACGTAATAAAATCATCTGTATTTATTTATTTGTCTGTCTGTCTGTTAGCAGTATTGCATCAAAACTACTGAACATATTTTGACGAAATTTTCACCACAGATAGATATTAGGCCATAGAAAAACCCATTAAATTTTAGAGGTGATCCGGATTCTGGATCAAGATTCACTTTATATAGGCTTTGAAAGATTACTTCAAAACTGTTTCACAGATTCTCACCAAAGTTTCATCACAGATAAATATTAGGCCATGGAAGGCTCCATTAAATTTTGGAGGTGATCTGGATCTGGAATCTGGATCAAGTTTCACTTTGTATAGGTTTTGAAGGATTACATCAAATTAGAATACCACACACCAGGTTGGATCTGAATACAAAACCTTCTGGTTATGACATCAGGCTGTCACAGAAAGATCAACGTGTTTCACAGCAAATCCTGATCCTCATTTTTACACAACTTATGGACAGAGTAAAAGTTACACTTCAGAGAGTTAAGCTACACTTGAATTCGGGTGAATCGACACTGACATGATCAGCTCTGATAAACATGTTCAACACTGTGTGATGGTTAATACTGAGAGGGTTAAAACAAAACAAAAAACTCTGCAATATTTAACTTTGAAAGTTAACACCTCAGTTTCTGTTGTGTTCACTCAAAATTTCTTTGTGGACTAAATTATTAATTTTAATATTTGTGAGACCAAACACAACAAAACATGCAGTTTAATTGCTGTCATCATTTGAGCTGAAAATATCTTTTGATTAATTGAATGATCGATGCACAGAAAAACAATTCAACACCTTTTTTTCTTTCTTTCTTTTTTTTTTTTTTTTTTTTTTTTTTTTGCAATGTAAAAATTCCTCAGGACAGCTTTTAAACTGTGAGAATGCACTTGTTTGGCACCCTACAATTTTGAAAAGAAAGTAGTCCACGGGCCAACATGGGTATACTGCCCCCCCCCCCCCCCCCCCCCCCCACACACACACACACACACACAACTCTATGAACCTATATTTTTCTGAAGTCTAAGCGTGTCCCATTAATGTTAATGTTGGGATGAACTACCTGTATTCACACAACAAATATACATACCCTATAATAGTTATTTTTCATACCGTAAAAAGACTGAAATTCTTACTCTTTTAATTCATTTATTAGTAATTGGAGCGGGCCGCGGCCTCAACTTTACCTAAATTCTGGGTCTTTTAGTGAAGTTTAGGGCTAGTGGCCGGCGATCACCTTAGTATTTCTCTGTTTTTCTTGTTGTTTAATGCTGACAAATTATACAGTATTTCTTGTCTTTCTGATGCCTGATTCTGTTTTTTCTCTCTGTTTAAGGTGCAGCTCCATCCAGAGATGGGAGTTGTGTTCGTGTTGGTGATCCTCCTGTCCTGTGCGCCAATAGCATTTCTTGTATATTCGTCCGTGAATTGTTCTGTGAATTGTTCTGTAATTTATGTTTTGTAGCATGGCCCAAGCAGAGGGTCACCCCTTTGAGTCTGGTCTGCTTGAGGTTTCTTCCTCAGAGGGAGTTTTTCCCTACCACTGTTGCTCTGGGGGTTGGTAAGGTTAGACCTTACCTGTGTGAAGCACTTTGAGGCAACTCTGTTGTGATTTGGCGCTATATAAATGAAAATAAATTGAACAAAAAATTTAAAATTGAAATTCTTCAAGTATATAAGGTTACGCAAATATTGCTTTAGTTTAGATGCAAAAGCACAACAGCAGTGTCTAAAGTATTCTTAGTGTAAAACAATGTTAAAATGCTGAAGTATTTGAACGGACTATAACGTTTGATGCTGTTTGTCAGCAATCAAATCAGCATAAACTTTACTTTGAAATGTTCAAGTGTTCATATTACAACAAAATAAAAAATGAGAATAAAAATGGGTGGGGAGAATGTTTCTGAAAAAGGTGAATTTATTAAGTTATAAGCTTATATATACGTATATGGGTGTATTGTTTGCGGTCCATGTGTGAACAAAATAAGTTAGTGATGCAATTTGGACCAAATGTGAAATGACTCAGAGTTTCTGTTCTCCTTTCTTATCATCTAAGGCACACTGAATCTGCCTTAAACTTTTTCACATTACATTATGCCACATGATATTGAAATAATTATTTGTTTACGTAAAACAAGTACTTGAATTTCAATTTCAATTTATTTTCATTTATATACCGCCAAACCACAACAAAGTAAGGTCTAACCTTACCAACCCCAAGAGCAAGCACACAGGCAACAGTGGTAAGGAAAAACTCCCTCTGATGATTTGAGGAAGAAACCTCAAGCAGACCAGACTCAAAGGGGTGACCCACTGCTTGGGCCCAATGCTGATGACACATTTTACAAAACAATTCACAAAATGAATATACAGGGAATGTTACCAATGCACAGGACAGGAGGTTTGCAGAAACAGACACGACACCCATCTCTGGATGTAGCCGCACTTCAAACAGAGAGCAAAAACAGAATCAGGCATCAGAAAGACAACAAATACAGCATAATTTGTCAGCATTAAGCAACAGGAAAAACAGAGAAATACTAAGGTGATTGCCGGCCACTAGCCCTAAGCTTCACTAAAAGACCCAGAATTTAGATAAAGTTGAAGCCGCGGCCCGCTCCATTTTCTAATAAAATGAATTAAGAGTAAAAAGCATAGTAACATACTATGCCAGTATGCTAGCCATACGAAAGGGAAAATAAGTGCATTTTAAGTCTGGACTTAAAAGTCTCTACAGAATCTGACTGTTTTATTGATGCAGGGAGATAATTCCACAGAAAAGGAGCACGATAAGAGAAAGCTATGTGACCCACAGACTTTTTATTCACCCTAGGGACAAAGTAGTCCTGCACCCTGAGAACGCAAAGCCGGGGCCGGCACGTAGGGTTTAATTAGGTCAGCTAAGTAGGGAGGTACCAGTCCGTGAACAATTTTATAGGTTAGTAGCAGAACCTTAAAACCTGATCTCACAGGGACAGGAAGCCAGTGAAGAGATGCCAAAATGGGTGTAATGTGGTCAAACTTTCTGCTTCCTGTCAAAAGTCTGGCAGCAGCATTTTGAACCAATTGGAGACCCCTAATGCTGGACTGCGGTAAACCAGGAAATAGAACATTGCTGTAGTCTAATCTGGAAGAGACAAACACATGAATCAGGGTCTCAGCATCAGCCATAGACAGCATGGGACTAATCTTCACTATATTTCGCAGGTGGAAGAGAGCAGTCCTCATAATATCTCTGATGTGGAAGTCAAAGGACAATGTAGGATCAATAATTACCCCAAGGTTCCTCACTTTGTCCGTGTGATGTATGACACACAAGTCTAGGCTAAGCCTTAGCTGGTCAAATTGATGACGATGTCTCACTGGACCAAGAACCATCATTTCAGTCTTATCAGAGTTTAAAAGTAGGAAGTTGCTAGACATCCAGCTTTTCACTGATGCAAGGCAATCTTCTAAGGATTTTATGTGGATGAGATTACCAGTAGTTATCGGCATATATAACAGTATCATCAGCATAGCAGTGAAAGGTAATCCCAAAATGCCATACTATGTGCCCAAGGGGTGCTATATAAACGGAGAAAAGCAAGGGGCCTAAGACGGACCCCTGTGGAACCCCAAATTTCATGTCACTATGGTTAGAGGTAGTGTTACAGTATTATACAAAATACAGTGAGAATGACTGGTCAGGTATGACGTCAACCATGCAAGGGCACTCCCAGTAATCCCATAGTGATTTTTCAGCCTATCAAGTAGAATATGGTGATCCATGGTATCAAACGCAGCACTAAGGTCTAACAGCACCAGAACCGTAGTGCAAGTAGAAGATCATTCACCACTTTAGTGAGAGCTTTCTCTGTGGAAAGATATTTTTTTAAAAGCAGACTGCAGAGGCTCAAAAAGATTATTCTCAGTAATGTGGCCCAGGAGCTGCCATGAAACCACCTTTGCCAGAATTTTAGAGCAAAATGATTGATTTGATAGCGGCCTATAGTTTTTCAATACACTAGAGCCAAGATTAGATTTCTTAAGTAATGGTTTAATCACTGCAGATTTGAAACATTTAGGAACAGATCCAAAAGTTAATGAGAGATTAATCATTTCCAGCACAGTTGAACCAAGAGGGGGCAAAAAGAAAGAATCTTAGCATTTTGAAGCTGTTTTCAAGATATTCTTCTTCTTTTCTGCTTAAATAATGAATTAATTAAGCATGCAAGTAACCAGCAGTTTAGGATTTTAATAATTATTTCAGTTCTGTTATTTGTCCTTTTTTGGCAGAACCTGTGTGGGTTGAGTTACACCAACATGAGGAGTGCGACGGTGTCAGCGCTCCAGGCAGCAGCACTCACAGTTACAGGTTGGGGCTGAGTTTCACTCAAACAACAGAAATCAACATTTTTAACATAACCACAAGCACTTTGCAGGGGGGGGGGGGGGGGGGGGGGGGGGGGGGTGTGATGCAAAACCACCTAGGAGCGTTTCACTTTCACTATAAATGAAAATGAAAGGGAAGATAAAGCGAAGGTGTTGCCATGGTTACTCTGGCACGCTTGGTGACAGGAGGAGAGGCAATTTGGTTGAATTTACATTTGCTATGTGCAGGCTGTGCAGAGTTGAGACAACACACTCCTCTAATGTGACACAAACGGATGAATTAGTGCTGACCTCTGTCATCTTTAATACATCTGTCACTCACACGGCATCATTATCGTCCCTCTGCTCCAGACCGCTCACATCACTCAGTGTACAACAGGATCTGGCTTGTGTTGTTGATTTAACCTCTGACCTCAAGCTGCTGACATTCTGACCTCAAACTTGACCTTTTCTTTGTTGTGTAAATTGCAGCTCTGGTGTACCTCTGTCCGGGCGTGTGGTGCCTGGAGATCACGCCTGGTGAAAGAGAACACATTCTGCCTCAGGGCTCCTCCTTCACCCTCAACTGCTCCGGCACGAAGGAGACCACCTGGGCTTTTAAGAAGGAGGATGTCCCGTACTTCCAAGTGGACCCGGCCAAAAATTATCAAATTGTCCAAATCAGTCCCACTTCCAGTATTTTGCACTTGTGGGACCTGAGCTGGAAACACACAGGAGCGTATGTGTGCATTGATCGACACACTGGAGAAACAGAGGAAGTGGCCGTTTTTGTCCCAGGTTAGTCTGACATCCAGTCAAGCAGAACAGTATCAGTAATATTAAATACATTTTGTGGACTGTAGAATGAACTGTCAAAATTTCAATCAAGTCTTACCTCTGTTCCCCAGACCCTGATATGTGGTTTGTAGAGAGTTCCCACGGCATGGTAACTAAGACCAGCGAGGAAACTATCATCCCCTGTGTGGTCACCAACCCCAGCATCAATGTCACGCTCTATGAGAAGGACGCTGATATCCCTCTGACAGGTTCATATGTTCCTAGCGAGGGCTACAAGGCAGCGCTGGAGGAGAGGACCTACGTTTGCCGCGGAGAGCTAAACGGGAAGGTCAAAGAGTCCCAGGCATTCTACGTCTACAGCATTTTTGGTTGGTGTTTAAAGGCAACAGTAATGAACAATTTCCCCTTTAATATAGTCTGAGGTTATATGCCTTTTTGCAATTATTTCTAATAAGGTTCTGTTTTTAAGCCACTTTTTAAAAATGCATGAAATCTGTATCCATTTTATCCAAGCATCATAAACTGTTCAATGTGTGAGGCCTATCTTACACCTGACACAAAGCAGTGAGTGCTGGTCAGATATTATTGCTGGCTTCAGACCAACACAGTTGTGGGTTTCAAGCCCATCACCCACACTGTATAAATAACAAATATATATACTTGCTGTCATTGGTGCATTCCTAGATGTGTTGGTTTTAAAATGTGGTGTGGTTCAGGTACATTGGTATCATGAGGCAACCAACAGAAACCTGGTCTAAAGTTGAATGCAGAGTTTTTCACACACTGATGCAAATTTTTTAAACAAAAGCAAAAATTAAAGGAAAAACACAACACAGGTGCAGAGCTCCAAGATGGGGCTGGCCATGGGAGGGTCTACGAGGTCTGTGAGAAAAGTATCCGACCTTTTTATTTTATGCAAAAAATATATGGATTTGATTCATATGTTTTTACATCAGCCAAGTTTGAACCTTCGTGCGCATGCGTGAGTAACGCCTGTCAGTTGCGTCATTCGCCTGTGGGCAGGCTTTGAGTGAGCACTGGTCCACCCCCCTCGTCGGATTTTCATTGTGAGGAAAATGTCTGAACGGCTGGAGCAGCGCTGCATCAAATGCTCCACACAGCGATCCGTTTAGAAATTATGTGGTGGTTTCTGCCTCTTGATGGCGGCTGGGAGCGTGGCGCGCCGAGCGCCATTGTGGCCCATCCTTAAAGCTGTAGTAACACTCTTTATTCTCTGTGAAGCCCGTAAAATTTTCACAGAAAGCCAGATAAATTTTTCGAATGGTTTCCAGCTGCCTGTCTCTAACAGTTTCTAAAAAAAATTCTGATGGGGGAAAAAAAGCCCAAATCATTCCGCCATTTCCTCGCAATGAAACAACGATGAGAGGGGTGGACCAGTGCTCACTCAAAGCCTGCCCACAGGCGAATGATGAAACCGACAGGCGTGGAAAAACTCACGCATGCGCATGAAGGTTCAAGCTTGGCTGACGTAAAAACATATGAGTCAAATCCATATATTGTTTGCATAAAATAAAAAGGTCGGATACTTTTCTCACAGACCTCGTAAGTGCAGTGGATGAGATTGGATGGACAGATGTGGTGGAGGAGGGAGAAACTTTGTAGGAATGAGGAGCTCCACTGCGTCACCTCAGGGAGCTTTGGTGGATGAAAGCCCCCACAAATGATTTGTTTATTCATTGCCAAAAAGTTTCCCATGTCTGTCACATCTGAATCCACCATTTAAATAGCCACTACATCAAGGTCAAGCTCACATGGCTCTTTAAGGTAATGACAGAAGACAATCTGATTATTGTAATTCATGTTATGCCCAAGACACACCCATGATTAATGAAGATACTAAATGCAACCGTGAACCTTATTTTGCACATTACATGGCATAAAGGACAGTGTGGAGTTGGACACGCCCCACATGCAGGTGCGCTATGCACTGTAAACTGCATTATATATAGATCTTCAATGATGGCCCTAAAAGGTCTTTAGAAACATGACTGCACCATGAGTTTAATTATTTTTACATAATATTGATATGCACATGTATTTTCAGCCATCCTACAGGTTTGTGGTGCAACATTTGGGATTGCAGGGTGTGCACACACAACTGTGTATAGGTTTGATCACTGTATGTATCTTCTCGTTGAAAAGCCAGCCATCAATTTTATGCATAAAAATATGAACAACATACTGCGGTCTTCATGAAATCTGTATACATAAAGATAAGCAGTGCTTGTTCTTGGCATTAAGCCACCATTATCCCTTCTTTCTGTTCTCTCACATGCTCTCTCTTCCCATCACAGTCCCAGAGGCCATCGACGCCTACGTTAATGCGTCAAAGACAGTCCTGAAGCTGAACGAACCGCTGACAGTAAACTGCACCGTGCACGGCGTGGAGCTAGTGGACTTTTCATGGGATTACCCCCACAGGGAGGTGTGTAGGCGTGGAATAGAATAAGCACTTTTGTTTTGCCTCCCTGATCACTCACATGCTTCTTTGCTAAGCCCAAATTACATCAAGATGTCGAGACACACCTCAGTTTTCATCCCCTGTTAAATAATACTCCCAACACATGTTGTGTTAAATGGTTATAAAGCAATGGAATTTCATAACTTTGGGATTGTCTCAACAATGGTTTCTGCAGATAATTGTTCTTTAAAAACATTGTAGATTTGTTGGAGAATTCACCAATTGGAGTCGCTGGACATTTGACCAAGATTTTTTTTTTAAATTCCAAGATCATCATCTGCAAATTAAAATTGTTTATAGCAAAAAATTAAGATGAACACAATCAGTTATTTTCACAGCACACAATGCAAGCATATACTGACAGGACAGAGGGATTCTACCAGTTTCAAAAAAGAAACTATAAGAAGAGGACAATGGGCAATGGGTGAATTCTTTGTGATTCAGTATTACAGTAATATATGGTTCTGAGTAGCCTTGACATTTAACTCCAAAAATTAAACACTTCTCCTTGACACATAACCTTTCCCCAACACTGAAAAAAGAGAATAGTTGAACCAACTTAAAAAAGTGTTACAATGGGTAAAACCTGAAAGAATTAAGTTGTATGAACTTAAGTTCATACAACTTAATTCACAACTTAATGCTGCACGGTCTCCTTTAATTTAATTTCCGTAAGTTGTATGAACTTCATACAACTTAATTCCCTCAGGTTTTACCAATTGTAATGCTTTTTTTTTAAAGGTGGTTCTTTTTTCAGGGCATATTGAATTAAAATTGTTTGAGCTAATGGACTGCATTTATACAAGGTCTATTAGATAATAAACCGACACTTTTATTTGTTTTTTAACTATATGGATTTGAATGACGTGCGATTACACCAATTATGCTTGAACCCTCGTGCGCATGCGTGAGTTTTTTCATGCGTGTCGGTGACGTCATTTCCCTGTGGGCAGGCCTTGAGTGAGATGTGGTCCCGCCCTCTCGGCTGAATTCCTTTGTTTCACACGCTGCTCGAGACGGCGCGCGTTGCTTTATCAACATTTTTTCTGGACCTGTGAGGAATATCTGAGTGGACACTATTCAAGAAATTAAGCTGGTTTTCGGTGAAAAGTTTAACGGCTGATGAGAGATTATGGGGTGTTTCTGTCGGTGTAAGGACTTCCCACGGAGCAGGACGTCGTGCAGCGCTTCCAGGCACCGTCGTCGGCCTGTTTCAACCTGAAAACATCCTAATTTAAGGCGTAATTCACCCAGGACGTGGTGAGAGAACAGAGAAGATTCAGAAGAGGCCGGCATGAGGACTTTATGCGGACATTCCACTGTTTAAGGACATTTTGTAATGAAAGACGTGCGCGCAGATTCGCCGAGTCGTCACGGAAACGACTCAGCGAATCTGTGTGCGCCGCGACAGGAAAACACCTCCGTGTTGAAAACCATTTGTAAAATTCAGGCGGCTTTTGATGGCTTTCAACAAGTGAGTAACTGAGAAATTGTTTGACAGCTTGGGCATGTTCCAACTTGCCCGTTAAGGTTTCCAACGGAGGTGTTTTTCCTGTCGCGACCCCCCGCGGTCGGGTCCGGCCCGACATGTGACTCTGCCCGCACGTTCTTTCATTACAAAATGTCCGTTAACAATGGAATGTCCGAATAAACTCCTCATGCCGACTTCTTCTGAAAGTTCTCTGTTCTCTGACGACTTACTGGGTCAACAGAGCCTGAAATGTGGAAGTTTTCAACTTGAAACGGCGAGACGCTGCCGCCTCGAAGCGCAGATCGCCGTCAGGCGCCGTGGACCGTCCTTACGGCGACACTACCAGACCAAAATCTCTCATCAGCCGTTAAAATTTTTACTGAAAACCAGCTGAATTTATCGAATGGTGTCCACTCAGTTGTGTCTTACAGTTTTGAAAAAATTTTGATCAAACAAAGCAGTAGTCTCTGAGCCATTCCTAAACAATGAAAAAACGACGAGAGGGTGGGCGACTCCTCACTCAAAGACTGCCCACAGGCGAATGACGTAACCGACAGGCGTGAAAAAACTCTCGCATGCCCACAAGGCTTCAAGCATGTCTGATGTAATCACACGTGATTCAAATCCATATGGTTTTTGAAAAAAATAATAAGGTCGGATACTTTTCTAATAGACCTCGTATAGCGCTTTTCCATCTGCATCAGACGCTCAAAGCGCTTTACAAATAATGCGTCACATTCACCCCAATGTAGAGGTGCTGCCATACAAGGCACTCACTACACACCGGGAGCAATAGGGAATTAAAGACCTTGCCCAAGGGTCCTTAGTAATTTTCCAGTCAGGCTGGGATTTGAACTGAGGATCTTCTGGTCTCAAGACCAATGCCTTAACCACTAGACCATCACCTCCCCCAATCAGTTATGACCTTGAATATTCAAAGTTACCTAAGGTCAAAGGTTATGTGACCCAGAGGAACTGTATGTATGACCTGATATAGTTGTTTAATAATAATCATAGGCAGGGCCGCTGCTAAGGTTTTGGAGGCCCTAAACATAACTGGTCAGGGAGGCTTCCCACCCCCATACAAGAGACCCCCCCCCATCTAGTATCCGGTGTATTCCATAATGATAGGAAAACTACATGAAACCATTATATTATATTAAATTATGGACACATAGAAAAATACCTAAATATTAAAATGCTCAATACTACACATCAAGCAAAACGGTGGCATTGTGAAACCATACACAACCACAACAAATGCTAAAGTTTACCAGCAGGTGTCACCCTTTCCTTACCCTAAGGGGGAATGGAGCACTCTACAGTACCCCCACCAACTAAACTGCATTTCTTTTCCAGCATTCTGATGACTGCACGCAAGCATGCATGTCTATTTTAAGCATTGGATACGTAATTTACATACATATGCCTTAAATAAAAGTTCTGAAATTATTCTCACTGTTCTTGGTATATTTATCAGCCTGTCAAATTTAGAGTTGCTATCTGATCATGTTGTCAGGCAGAATAGATTTGGACCTAAGTAGTGCACTGACGGCTAACTAGGACTTTGTTGACTTATAAGGCACTCAAAATCTTCAAACTACACTGCCCAACTATTTGCAAACGTGCCACATGCCTTGTAATATCCAGATTAGTTTAGCGTTTAAAGCTACATCAAATCTGCAAAGCCAACGCAACCTAGCACCACTGAACATTAAGTAATCAAAACAATTTAAACCTTTAACACGTACTTACCAGCAAGGGATGCACGGGCATCATCTTTTTGTTTCTTTTTCCTCCGTTTTTCAGCTCCAGACTCCTGCTGTCGCTTCATTGTTTAATTGTAGCATAGTGGCAACTTGTCGTCTCGTGTCAGAATCGAATGTGGGCTAGCAGTGCTACTTCAGTTAGGCGCAGGGTTGGGTGTTTTCCCATCCAATTGGTTTGTTTAGGGTAAAAATATGGCACACTGGTCCTGGACGAGTTTTTTGTATAGAATTGCCATACACATTTTAAAAATCAGTTCAAATTGCGCAGGATTTAGTGCCTCCTTGCATGTTTGAGCATTTATTGGACTGGAAATCGTCACATCTGGCAACTCTGGTTAGGCGACACAGCGAACAGAGAAAGACGCAAACAGGGCTGTACCATTTGAATCGGGGCGGGGGTGGATGGGGCTTTATATTAGGCAAAAAAAACTGTTAATTTGCGCCAATTAAGTAATGGGGTAGGGGCCTACACAATGTTCAAAGACAAAAACGATGGGCCTATTCATAAATAATTCATATTGATTTTGAAATGTAATAATGTAATAATTTCAACACATTGTTCAGTCAATTGGAGGCCCTGCAAACTAGTGCAACATGGTTGGTGCCCCACGCAGGCTGCATAGTCTGCTTATGCCGAACAGCGGCGCTGATCATAGGTAACTATATCTTTGCCAGATTTCTAGAAATGAATTTGATGCTTCAAAGGCCCCAAAGATGAATGTCACATTACCAAAATATGACTTCACATAGCGATTAATTGTAACCGTAGGTGTATCTTTAGCCAATTCCACAAATTAGCAGTTCCTAATATCCCCTGTAGAAAGACACTGGGCCCAAATTTAAACCTTGCCCTGTGACCTTGACTTTTACCTGACCATCTGTCTTTCCACCAAGTTTAGTCCAAACTGGATCAAAATTCTTTGCATTACTTTGTTCATACGTGCACAGAAAGACACACAGGACTGAAAAGAGCACCTCCTCATATGCTACTGTCCAATAAACAACTCAGCAAGAGCTGTTGTATATGAGAAAAACACAAAATTAAGTGAAAGTAACGTATCAAGTTGAGAAAGTGCTTGTTATCCAGAAATGTCATAATAAGACTGTAAATTACTGAGGCAGAGAAATGAAATTAGAGTTTAAACTAAAATTTATGGCCTTCAAGAGAGACTGTTCTCCAACACCCATTTTACAGGTAATTTAAATATCGCTCTCTTTCTCTCTTTCAGGAGATTAATGTAGAACCATTGACTGATGTCATGTCCACCATGATCATGCGGTCCTGCCTGAACTTCCCCACTGCCACACTGGCCCACAGCGGAAACTACATCTGTCATGCTCGTGATGTCATCCAAGGCCAGAGTTCCTCTGCCAGCATCAACATCACTGTGCTCGGTCAGACTGAACCCCGACCAGCACGCACGCACGCACACAAATAAATTAAAGCAGACCATGCAGGGTGGATTATTATTGTCAGATTACTATATAAACTTTTCAGAGTAAAACTGTGAGAGTTGCTTCTTTTAAAGGAAATGAAAAGTATCTTCTATTTATTTATGCTCAAAGTGTGAAAAAAACCTTTGACACAAATAGAGGGGGTTCACAACCTAAGGACTACACTAAGTCTCTTTTTAGAATTTTAATAACTGGACCAAGCAAACATGAACCATTTGTATAACTGCTGCTTGCTTTCAAGCATGAACATAAGCTGAAGTCGGTCATCAAAAGCTGCAAAGATCCATGGAAAGGAGTGAACGTAGAGCCAGTAAAAGCAGGAATCATCACTCTGAGGTTTTCTTCTTTTTCTGTCTGTCGGACAAAACACATTCAGAATCAGATTCAGATTTCTGTCTGCACAGAGGTGCTTTACATTTAAGAAAACTGAATAATGTGAACCTCTGTGGTCTGTGTGAGCTACAACAGCATATTAGATTGTCAGTAATAAAGATAGATACTGACTCTCTCACTCACTCAGGAAGCAAAATGTACACTGTGCTATGATGGATATTTAAAATTCCTATTATACAATTTCTTTCAGTAAATTAACATCACTAATATATCCCTGTTTGGAGATAAAATATATCACCACAATTGAATGGTTTCGTCACTCTGGACCCTGTATTTTTATTTTAAGTGTAATAAAAAATATCATCCCAAGTTTGAAATAAAATAACAATACTGATGAAATAAAATCACTTATCTAGACTTAACAGCTCAGAAAAACAGATGTTTTTAGTTGTTTCTTAAATATGATTACTGACCAGTTGCAGGAAGCGTCCTTTAATTTTTCCAGTCTTGTGATTAACACATTTATTAGTTTGGGAAGTTAGGACTACCCCGTTTGTAGACACCCCCAGAACTAATTCAAACCATTCTTAAAGATCATCAGAGTTAAATGACCCCAAAACATAACCAGGAATAAAATAACAAATAAATAAAAATAACAAAAGCCTCATGCTAAAAGGCTAAATAAAATAACATAGGTCTCATGCCAGATACTCGCGATACCCTCCAAAATAGCCCCAAAATATGATGTTCTGCTACTATTAATTCTATTTGTTGTTGCTATGATGCGTTTTAGGAGTGTTTTAATAAAGATTCATTTGGTAGTGAATTTAAAACTCTTGAATGAAATTATTTAGCCACAAATTTATTTACTGTAAACAAAAACATTCCTGACATGGAATATTTTAGAAAATAAAGTATTTTATCTGCTGTTGAACACATTTTAGTAAGGAAAAATGTTTTGGCAGCCATTTTGGAAGCCATCTTGAATATTTTGCTTTGGAGTGGGGAGTGGGGAGCAAAGTGGGCCGTCCCAACTCCTTATTAATTTGCTACAAGAGTCTGAAACCTGAATACCTCGATCAGGTGATGGTCTAGTGGTTAAGCAATGGGCTTCAGACCAGAGGATTCTCAGTTCAAACGCCCCTCAAGATGGAAAATCGCAAAGGTCCCTTGGACAAGGACCTTAAAGCCCCTTTCACACTGGGCGAGCTTTCGGTGAGGATACTCTCGGCGTCACACAGATTAAGGAGCATTACAACCGGATTAAAGACGGCCCACAATGAAATCCGACGAGGGGGGTGGACCAGTGCTCACTCAAAGCCTGCCCACAGGCGAATGACGCAACTGACAGGCGTGAAAAAACTCACGCATGCGCACAAAGGTTCAAGCTTGGCTGATGCAAGCGCACATGATTCAAATCCATATAGTTTTTTTAAAAAAATAAAAAGGATGGATAGTTTTCTAACAGACCTCGTATAAATGTGTATGCTGCTTATGTGCATTCTTATTGTCACTCTTGTTTCCTCAGAGCGAGGTTTTGTGGACGTACGGCCTTCTCAGCGACAAAATATATCAGCCAAATTGCAGACCAATGTGCAGCTGAGAGTGGACATCGAGGCCTATCCAACGCCGCAGGTCCTCTGGAGCAAAGATGGCGCCTCCATTAATGGAGACCGAACCATCATCACTAAATCAGAACATGAGACCAGGTGAGACATTGGCCAGTGTAATGACCCTGTAATTACAGAATGCCCTTTGTAAACAGGAAGACCTCAGATAACTTGAAGTATTTAGACAATTAGCATCTAGCACCTGTCAGTCGTCACCAGATAAGGCCTTTGGAGAAAGAAACATGAAACCCTCTAGGGGGCAACATTCCATCAATCATCACACAGAAAGCATAAACACAAATGTCCTGTAAAAACCTTCAGATCTTCTTGAGGACAAAAACATACCCAACTATACACATGACTGACTTAAAATATGTACATTATTAATTCACAAAGCCACTTTTTTAATAAAGCCAACAGTTTTGTGTTCAAATTCACAGCATTTGATCATATTTTTATGCTTCAGGTATGTGAGTATTCTGACTTTGGTGAGGGTGAGGACAGAGCAGAATGGTGTCTATACCGCCCTTATCAGCAACGGAGATGATGTGAAGAAAGTGACCTTTGATCTTGAGGTCCAAGGTGAGAAATCCTCATGGTGATACATTCCAATAAATCTGTTTCAGATTTTGCCCTGGGAGGTTATTCCATGTCGTTCCTCATCCATTGCCCATGTTCCCCACGAAGTGTTGTGGAATAAAGACTGGCAGAGGAGCAGGGTCCTCCTTACTGGTCTTAAAGGTCCTCCTTTGATTTTTCAACTGACAAAATGTTACAGTGGAGTTAAAAGTGAATATATTTCTGACTTACAATAAAAAAAAAAAGTATATTAAGCCATAATAAAACATTCAGGTCCCTACTGTTTTAATTTGGTAAATCAAGTAAAAGCTGTTGTAACTGTAATGAACTGACTCTGTGAAACCTGACACAATGGACCTGCTTCAGGGTTGTCTGACTGACAGATATCCAACAAAATGGGGAATATGTCCAGATTGAATCCTGACTTCTTCCCACCAGGATCTCTGGTTGTTGTCTTTCCGCTTCAGTTTTGCTTTGTTTTTGTGTCACGTTCAGTTATGATTGAGTTAACTGCAGTTCTTTGGCTCCATGATACTTATACCAGCGTATGTAGGATATGATACTTCCACAGAAAGTGTCATTGGATTTTAACCCATGTGGGTCAAAATTCTAAACTGTTTTGAGACAAGTTGAATTTTGACAGATATAAAATTGGGCATCTTTTAGGAAACAAAGTCATCATAGTGAAGAAGAAAATAACTTTTATGACTTAAATGGTAAAAACAACGACAACACACACAAAAAGAAATGGGGCCTCCACCTTTAAGGTATTAGCCGGCAGTACATAAATGTTTGCAGAGCATAATTTATTTTCATTTTTAAAAAAGCATAAAATATTTTAAAACTGGAGACTTTCTAGCTGTATAGTCACAGACATGGACTTTGGGAGTGTTCAGTTTTTTGTTATATTTAATTGTAAAAGTTAAATGTGTTTGCAGAGTACGTCTCCTTTAATGCCTAAATCCCCCACCCCCACCCCCCGCATGCAGTTCCCTCTCAGATTAAAGACTTGACCGATCACCATCTCCCTGGAAAGAGACACTTGGTGACCTGTGTGGCGGAGGGGGTCCCGACCCCAACCATACAGTGGTACAGCTGTGACAGCATGCTCAAGTAAGCCATTCATCACAGTTCTTGAACTGCCACACAATGACCACTAGAGGGAAGAGTGGATGCATCTTCTGCATTGACTGTGTCTGTACTCATTGAATTGTGGCATCCTGTAGTGATGACCTATGGTTCATTTCCATGGCTCTGTTTCTTCATCCTGAACCATCCCTTAGTTATGCTGCTATAGACGTAGACTGCTGGGGGGTTCCCATGATGCACTGTTTCTTTCTCTTTTTGCTCTGTATGCACCACTCTGCTTTTAATCATTAGTGATCGATCTCTGCTCTCTTCCATAGCATGTCTTTTTCCTGGTTCTCTCCCTCAGCCCCAACCAGTCCCAGCAGAAGACTGCCCCTCCCTGAGCCTGGTTCTGCTGGAGGTTTCTTCCTGTTAAAAGGGAGTTTTTCCTTCCCACTGTCGCCAAGTGCTTGCTCACAGGGGGTCGTTTTGACCGTTGGGGTTTTACATAACTATTGTATGGCCTTGCCTTACAATATAAAGTGCCTTGGGGCAACTGTTTGTTGTGATTTGGCGCTATATAAAAAAAAAATTGATTGAAATTGAACTGATCCTGTCTCAGGTGTAGCAACCAGACAGCAGCGTGGCAGCTGCTGGTTCCTGATCCAGAGGTGTTGAGCATCCAGAACAACGTCACTATCAGTGAGAGCCGTAAAATCAGCCAGGTGCGCAGCCAGGTGACCTTCCACAAGCCTCAGCAGGTTACAGTCCGCTGTGAAACCAGCAACCGAGGAGGATTCATCGACAGAAGAGACATCAAACTGGTGTCCAGCAGTAGGTGTCTATTTAATACAGAAAGCATACAGTTTATCTGATTTTTGTGACTTTGAGTCACTTGTATGCAGTCATGTCCATAACTGTTTGGACAGGGTCAAGATTTTTGTCATTTTGCTTTTGTACACCATAAAGGTGCTGAAATGAAGCAATGAAGATACACATGTAATATAATGTAATTTTGAGTTCAAGCATCCCACTTACCTTTTTAAGAAAGCTGTTCCAATCCATATATTTATTGGAAGGGAATTCTGCCTCAAACTGAACTGAGTTCATCCAAAAAAGTCTTTATGTTATCCTTATGCAGTATTTATGTTAAACCCCTTGAATTAAAGGTAACAGTTTAGACTACAAATACATCTTAATTGTTTCATTTTAACTCAGTTGTGGTTGTGTACAGAAGTAAAATGAGCAAAGGTGTCACTGTACAAATACTTATGGACTTCAGTATAACACATACATCATGTGGGTTGATGGTATCAAGATGACAGAATGCTGTATAATTTGAAATGAATTGCACGTTTCATCCTGTGTGTTGCAGCATTGTTCTCCCAGGTGGCAGTGTTGGCTGCTGTTCTGGCCTTAGTGGTCATCATTATCATGTCCATCATCATCCTCATTGCTGTGTGGAGGAAGGTATGACAGAACAATTCCATTATTCATCTGTTTTTGTTTCCTCTGCCAGTGAAGTTGGAGGAGGTTATGTTTTCACCCGTTTGTTTGTTTGTGAACAGCCTGGAGCCCACAATTTTTCATATATTGTTATGACATTTTTACATACGTCAAAGGCCAAAGTCAGGAAAAATCTTGAAAAACTGGAAAAATCCCTATCTTTAGCATTGAACAAATTTTCAAAAGTTCATAACTCTGACAAAAAAGATCACATTTCTTTCATATTTGTGTGAGTGTTATGTCAGATGGTATCCTTTAGCAACTGATAAAGTTTGATCCAGATCTGATCCAGATTACAGATTTTGTGGCCATTTAAATTTAAGATTGAAAACCCCATTTAATATCTTAATCAAAGGTGCCCTCATATTTGAAAGTGGGGTGCAGACTGGCACTCACTATCACCTGACAAAGTTTGATCCGGATCTAATCCGGATTGTGAATTTTGTGGACATTTTAATGTAATATTGAAAAGCCCATTTGTTGTACATTTAGCATTACATCTCAATCAAAAGTGCCTCAATCACACTTATTTTTCTGTTATGGATTTACCTACACCACCAAAATTGGATGGAGGTTCCAGTTTTAATGCTGTTTGTCTGTCTTCCAGTTATCAGTAGGAAACCAAGTGCAAAAAAGCAATGACAAATTGTGCATAGCAGAGATAACCAATGTTCTGTGAAAATTATATGAAAAAAAAAATTCAGAAACCAAAAAGGTTGAAGGAAAAAAAAAATCTGACAACACCACAAAAAAAAACTTTGATTCAAGTGCATGAACTAAATACATACTCCTAACATTTGATCACATCTAAATTAGCCACTTGTAACAGGACTTTGACCTTGAAAATTTTTTCAAAGGTAAAATTTTGCACAATTTTGCAAAATAGAGCACCGCACTCTGAGTACGGTGCTCTATTTTGATTTAGTTTTTTGTTTCTTTGTTTTTTTTTTTTCAGTTTTATATTTTGTTTGTTTTTAATTTTTAGTTTCCCTTTTCTGAAATGCTTTTGTACTTTTTTGTGTCTTTTCAGAAACCTCGCTATGAGATCAGATGGAAGGTGATCGAGTCTGTGAGTCAGGATGGTCATGAGTATATTTATGTGGACCCCATCCACTTGCCCTATGACCTGGCGTGGGAAATGCCCCGAGACAACCTGGTTCTGGGTGAGCGATCAAAAAAAAAAAAAAGATGGTATGGACAGTTTGATGTTCAGGATGCAGTTCTGAGACCTAAAACTCCACAAACACACACACAGTCGCAGAGAATGCAGGAAGTTAAAAGTATAAATGACAACAAAACTATGAATTATTTCACATTTAATTTTTGAATCTGATGAGCAAAAGTGGGAACAATAATGTAGAATTTTACTGAAAAGACCATTTCCTGCTTCTTATCCGGGTCCGGGTTGCAGTGGCAGCTCATCCCACAGTTCCCTATCCGCTACCAAGACTGCTAAGGTGCTCCCATGCCAGCTGGAAAATATAATTTCTTCAAAATATCCTGGTCCTCCTAGATATTCAAGCATCCCACCCTGTCCCTGAGTGTAAGCCGAGATACCCAATAGATGAATCTCATTTCCATACCACTTGTTTTATCAGATATTACCCAAATGACCATAAATGAAGATAAGAGAGTAAACTGACTAAATTGTAGATCTCCGCCTTCTGGCTCACCTCCTTCTTCACCACGACAGCCCGGTACAATGTCTGCAGAACATCAGGCGCAGCCGCACTCTGTCTATCGATCTCACAGTCCATCTTACCGCCACTCTGTTGCTGTGGGAGTATGAGGTGCCAGAATCACTGCAATGCACAAGCTGGTCTCTACACAACCAGAGTAGGAGCTGGGTCCACATCTTCTGCCTTATGTCAGAGCTGTTCTTAGTGGGTGTTGTTGGACTCCGCCAGGGCTGCCCCTTCTCACCAATCCTGTTTGTGATTTTCATGGAGAGGATTTCAAAACACAGTCAGGAACTGGAGAGTGTCCAGTTTAGTGACCTCAGAATTACATCTCTCCTGGCTGGATGAGGATCAGCAGCTCCAAATCTGAGACCTTGGTCCTCTGTTGGAAAAGGGTGGATTGTCCCTTTTGGAAATGTTTCACTCAATTCATTCATTGAGCCTCATAACTTACATTGACAGGGTTGAGAAAAATATGCAGAATAAATAAATATTCCTCTGATGAGAGCAGACAAACTGCCAGCAGGTGATTTTAAGGCTTTGTGTGGTTTTATTTGACACTGTTGTGTTGAGAATGAGAAGCTTTCTTAAATCTTTTTTAAAAAAGGAAAAAAAAAAGAAATTCCTTTTGTCGTGTCATGTCACTTGGCAGCTGCTCTCAAAAAGGAAGTTTGTCAAAACACTAATTAATGTTCATCTGAACTTCATCACCTCCCATTTCGTCTTCCCACCAAACAACACATGAAGACGGAAGTTCACAACAATATGACTTCAATAACCAGAAATGTTTTCTGTTTTTTGTTGGTTTCATTCAGACTCTTTCTAACTGAGCCCGTCTTTGTGTTCCAGGTCGCATTCTTGGATCAGGAGCTTTCGGCAGGGTGGTCGAGGCGACCGCGTACGGCCTCACTCATTCTCAGTCCAGCACAAAGGTGGCAGTGAAAATGCTGAAATGTAAGTGGAGAAACACCACGTGTGCATTTCCAATGCAGACACAACAGCAGCGTCTCCTGCATAGCTGTCAGATTTTGTGACACCGCTGCCGTGTCCCCGTGAACAGTGTGTGAGAACAGCGACCTGCCGAGCTTTTGTTCAGCTGCCAGGCTGCTTCCAGTTTCAGCCAACAGGTCTTTGAGCCTTTTGGCAAAGAGACATAATGTCCTGGCCTGTGCCTGTTGGTCTGTTCTCATGCCCACCACACAGTGACCCACTTTCACTCTCCCACTATTTGTCTCCAGCTACGGCCCGGAGGAGCGAGACCCAGGCTCTGATGTCTGAGCTGAAGATCATGAGTCACCTGGGTCCTCACCTCAACATTGTGAACCTGCTGGGAGCATGCACCAAACACGGTCAGCATTAGTGCAACACTGCTGTCACGACTGACAGATTTATCACTTAAAAAAACATCTGCAAAACTGAAAAAGCAGCATTCAGACAAAAAAGTTGACATTTAGCGTGTTATATTCTGTTGTCTATCCATGTTTGTCCTTGTGCACGTTTCCACTGACATTACATAATATATCATGACCTGCTGGTCATACCGGGGTCTATTTGATATCAAATTATTTGCAAGTTACAATTGTCCACGGGATCTAATGGAATATTTTGTGAGAAATTGAAACATCAAGCTGCTGGTCAAAAACAGCACGATTCACACACTTTCAGATCTCAGTAGCACAGACTTACTCACTGACCCCAAGTTCAGATTTGCTTCAACTGAATTTCTTTCCTGAAAAATGTTTGGAAACATATACTTTGATCTTTGACCCCTTGAACTCACTCTTGTTGCATCTCATGAACCACTGACACTAGAAAGTATATTTTGTAATTAAATTACTCACTGACCCCAAGTTTCTATTTGCTTCAACTGATTTATTTTTGAAAATGTTTGGAAACACGTACTTTGACCTTTGACCCCTTGAGCTCACTCTTTGTTGCATCTCACACACCACTAACACGAGAAAGTATATTTTGTAATTGAATTACTCACTGGTCTCAAGTTTCTATTTGCTCCAACTGATTTATTTTTGAAAATGTCTGGAAACACCAGGGGGCAGCACGGTGGTAGCATAGAGTATCTGCACTACTCGCTGTGTGAGGGAGAGATTCCGCAGATCGTTTCTCCTGGCTGCTGTCAGACTGTACAATGAACAATGCTAGTACTGTGGTAACCATAGCAACCAGGTCATTAATCATGTCATTACCCGCTGTATTTATTAGGTGCAATAATTTAACTTATGGTGCACTTATGGTGCACTCAACTCACATTACATATTACATATATATATCAATCAATCAATCAATCAATTTTTTTATATAGCGCCAAATCACAACAAACAGTTGCCCCAAGGCGCTTTATATTGTAAGGCAAGGCCATACAATAATTATGTAAAACCCCAACGGTCAAAACGACCCCCTGTGAGCAAGCACTTGGCTACAGTGGGAAGGAAAAACTCCCTTTTAACAGGAAGAAACCTCCAGCAGAACCAGGATCAGGGAGGGGCAGTCTTCTGCTGGGACTGGTTGGGGCTGAGGGAGAGAACCAGGAAAAAGACATGCTGTGGAGGGGAGCAGAGATCGATCACTAATGATTAAATGCAGAGTGGTGCATACAGAGCAAAAAGAGAAAGAAACAGTGCATCATGGGAACCCCCCAGCAGTCTATGTCTATAGCAGCATAACTAAGGGATGGTTCAGGGTCACCTGATCCAGCCCTAACTATAAGCTTTAGCAAAAGGAAAGTTTTAAGCCTAATCTTAAAAGTAGAGAGGGTGTCTGTCTCCCTGATCTGAATGGGAGCTGGTTCCACAGGAGAGGAGCCTGAAAGCTGAAGGCTCTGCCTCCCATTCTACTCTTACAAACCCTAGGAACTACAAGTAAGCCTGCAGTCTGAGAGCGAAGCGCTCTATTGGGGTGATATGGTACTACGAGGTCCCTAAGATAAGATGGGACCTGATTATTCAAAACCTTATAAGTAAGAAGAAGAATTTTAAATTCTATTCTAGAATTAACAGGAAGCCAATGAAGAGAGGCCAATATGGGTGAGATATGCTCTCTCCTTCTAGTCCCCGTCAGTACTCTAGCTGCAGCATTTTGAATTAACTGAAGGCTTTTTAGGGAACTTTTAGGACAACCTGATAATAATGAATTACAATAGTCCAGCCTAGAGGAAATAAATGCATGAATTAGTTTTTCAGCATCACTCTGAGACAAGACCTTTCTGATTTTAGAGATATTGCGTAAATGCAAAAAGGCAGTCCTACATATTTGTTTAATATGCGCTTTGAATGACATATCCTGATCAAAAATGACCCCAAGATTTCTCACAGTATTACTAGAGGTCAGGGTAATGCCATCCAGAGTAAGGATCTGGTTAGACACCATGTTTCTAAGATTTGTGGGGCCAAGTACAATAACTTCAGTTTTATCTGAGTTTAAAAGCAGGAAATTAGAGGTCATCCATGTCTTTATGTCTGTAAGACAATCCTGCAGTTTAGCTAATTGGTGTGTGTCCTCTGGCTTCATGGATAGATAAAGCTGGTATCATCTGCGTAACAATGAAAATTTAAGCAATACCGTCTAATAATACTGCCTAAGGGAAGCATGTATAAAGTGAATAAAATTGGTCCTAGCACAGAACCTTGTGGAACTCCATAATTAACTTTAGTCTGTGAAGAAGATTCCCCATTTACATGAACAAATTGTAATCTATTAGACAAATATGATTCAAACCACCGCAGCGCAGTGCCTTTAATACCTATGGCATGCTCTAATCTCTGTAATAAAATTTTATGGTCAACAGTATCAAAAGCAGCACTGAGGTCTAACAGAACAAGCACAGAGATGAGTCCACTGTCCGAGGCCATAAGAAGATCATTTGTAACCTTCACTAATGCTGTTTCTGTACTATGATGAATTCTAAAACCTGACTGAAACTCTTCAAATAGACCATTCCTCTGCAGATGATCAGTTAGCTGTTTTACAACTACCCTTTCAAGAATTTTTGAGAGAAAAGGAAGGTTGGAGATTGGCCTATAATTAGCTAAGATAGCTGGGTCAAGTGATGGCTTTTTAAGTAATGGTTTAATTACTGCCACCTTAAAAGCCTGTGGTACATAGCCAACTAACAAAGATAGATTGATCATATTTAAGATCGAAGCATTAAATAATGGTAGGGCTTCCTTGAGCAGCCTGGTAGGAATGGGGTCTAATAAACATGTTGATGGTTTGGATGAAGTAACTAATGAAAATAACTCAGACAGAACAATCGGAGAGAAAGAGTCTAACCAAATACTGGCATCACTGAAAGCAGCCAAAGATAACGATACGTCTTTGGGATGGTTATGAGTAATTTTTCTCTAATAGTTAAAATTTTGTTAGCAAAGAAAGTCATGAAGTCATTACTAGTTAAAGTTAATGGAATACTCAGCTCAATAGAGCTCTGACTCTTTGTCAGCCTGGCTACAGTGCTGAAAAGAAACCTGGGGTTGTTCTTATTTTCTTCAATTAGTGATGAGTAGAAAGATGTCCTAGCTTTACGGAGGGCTTTTTATAGAGCAACAGACTCTTTTTCCAGGCTAAGTGAAGATCTTCTAAATTAGTGAGACGCCATTTCCTCTCCAACTTACGGGTTATCTGCTTTAAGCTACGAGTTTGTGAGTTATACCACGGAGTCAGACACTTCTGATTTAAAGCTCTCTTTTTCAGAGGAGCTACAGCATCCAAAGTTGTCTTCAATGAGGATGTAAAACTATTGACGAGATACTCTATCTCCCTTACAGAGTTTAGGTAGCTACTCTGCACTGTGTTGGTATATGGCATTAGAGAACATAAAGAAGGAATCATATCCTTAAACCTAGTTACAGCGCTTCTGAAAGACTTCTAGTGTAATGAAACTTATTCCCCACTGCTGTGTAGTCCATCAGAGTAAATGTAAATGTTATTAAGAAATGATCAGACAGAAGGGAGTTTTCAGGGAATACTGTTAAGTCTTCTATTTCCATACCATAAGTCAGAACAAGATCTAAGATATGATTAAAGTGGTGGGTGGACTCATTTACTTTTTGAGCAAAGCCAATAGAGTCTAATAATAGATTAAATGCAGTGTTGAGGCTGTCATTCTCAGCATCTGTGTGGATGTTAAAATCGCCCACTATAATTATCTTATCTGAGCTAAGCACTAAGTCAGACAAAAGGTCTGAAAATTCACAGAGAAACTCACAGTAACGACCAGGTGGACGATAGATAATAACAAATAAAACTGTTTTTTGGGACTTCCAATTTGGATGGACAAGACTAAGAGACAAGCTTTCAAATGAATTAAAGCTCTGTCTGGGTTTTGGATTAATTAATAAGCTGGAATGGAAGATTGCTGCTAATCCTCCACCCCGGCCCGTGCTACGAGCATTCTGACAGTTAGTGTGACTCGGGGGTGTTGACTCATTTAAACTAACATATTCATCCTGCTGTAACCAGGTTTCTGTTAGGCAGAATAAATCAATATGTTGATCAATTATTATATCATTTACCAACAGGGACTTAGAAGAGAGAGACCTAATGTTTAATAGACCACATTTAACTGTTTTAGTCTGTGGTGCAGTTGAAGGTGCTATATTATTTTTTCTTTTTGAATTTTTATGCTTAAATAGATTTTTGCTGGTTATTGGTAGTCTGGGAGCAGGCACCGTCTCTACGGGGATGGGGTAATGAGGGGATGGCAGGGGGAGAGAAGCTGCAGAGAGGTGTGTAAGACTACAACTCTGCTTCCTGGTCCCAACCCTGGATAGTCACGGTTTGGAGGATTTAAGAAAATTGGCCAGATTTCTAGAAATGAGAGCTGCTCCGTCCAAAGTGGGATGGATGCCGTCTCTCCTAACAAGACCAGGTTTTCCCCAGAAGCTTTGCCAATTATCTATGAAGCCCACCTCATTTTTTGGACACCACTCAGACAGCCAGCAATTCAAGGAGAACATGCGGCTAAACATGTCACTCCCGGTCCGATTGGGGAGGGGTCCAGAGAAAACTACAGAGTCCGACATTGTTTTTGCAAAGTTACACACCGATTTAATGTTAATTTTAGTGACCTCCGATTGGCGTAACCGGGTGTCATTACTGCCGACGTGAATTACAATCTTACCAAATTTACGCTTAGCCTTAGCCAGCAGTTTCAAATTTCCTTCAATGTCGCCTGCTCTGGCCCCCGGAAGACAATTGACTATGGTTGCTGGTGTCGCTAACTTCACATTTCTCAAAACAGAGTCGCCAATAACCAGAGTTTGATCCTCGGCGGGTGTGTCGTCGAGTGGGGAAAAACGGTTAGAGATGTGAACGGGTTGGCGGTGTACACGGGGCTTCTGTTTAGGGCTACGCTTCCTCCTCACAGTCACCCAGTCAGCCTGCTTTCCCGACTGCTCGGGATCTGCCAGGGGGGAACTAACGGCGGCTAAGCTACCTTGGTCCGCACCGACTACAGGGGCCTTGCTAGCTGTAGAATTTTCCACGGTGCGGAGCCGAGTCTCCAATTCGCCCAGCCTGGCCTCCAAAGCTACGAATAAGCTACACTTATTACAAGTACTATTACTGCTAAAGGAGGCCGAGGAATAACTAAACATTTCACACCCAGAGCAGAAAAGTGTGGGAGAGACAGGAGAAGCCGCCATGCTAAATCGGCTAAGAGCTAGTAGCTACGCTAAGCTAGCGGATTCCTAAAAACACGCAAAGTGAATAATGTGTAAATAATTTAGAGGTGATTCAGCAGAAGGAGTGCTTTAGTTAAGGCACGTAAAGATTACACTGGGAAACAAATCGTAATCTAGATAACTAGATCAATCTAACTGCGCAGATTAAACAGCTAACAGATACAGAAAAACACCGCTGTGCTCCGGAACAGGAAGTGATACAATACCGCAGTGAGAGCCAACCACCAGTAGAGGCAAGCAAGAGTTATTATATTTTAACCTGTCCATATTGTAAATATCAGAGTAACTTATCGTACATCTCACGGTGAGGTCATTTTATCTGATCACTCTCACATCCTGACAGTGTATATCACCCCGGCAGTGCAGCATTGAACTGAACAATGGTAGCCTTAGCTTTACCTGGCACTCAGTGCTTTTTTAGTTCTTGTTTTTAAGAGATGCTTGTTTGTTTTATTGCATGCCCTTCTGTCTACTCCTACTGTTCTATGCTGCGATGTGACACTGAAATTTCCGTATTGAGGGATGAATAAAGGCTTTATTTCTTTCTTTCTTTCTTTCAACTCCATTCAAATTTATTTATTTTGTATTTAGGTGCTTATTATTTGTCTTTGGGGGCAGCACAGTGGCTTAGTGGTTAACACTGTTGCCTCACAGTGAGAAGGTCATGGGTTCAATTCCCAGCTGTGGCCCTTCTGTGTGGAGTTTGCATGTTCTCCCCATGTTTGCGTGGGTTTCCTCCGGGTGCTCCGGTTTCCTCCCACATCCAAAGACATGCAGGTTAGGTGGATTGGAATCTTTAAAAACTGTCCGTAGGTGTGTGTGTGGGTGTGTCTGTGTTTGTCTATTTGTGGCCCTGCGACAGACAGGCGTCCTGTCCTGGGTGTACCCCACCTCGCGTTCTATGACTGCTGGGATAGGCTCCAGCCCCGCGACCCTTAATTGGACTAAGCGGTAGAAGATGAATGAATGAATGAATGAATGGAAACACCAGTTTTGATCTACATCTCAGTGATGTGAGAGGTCGCATTTTGGGCTTAAAGTACTCAAGGACCTCAGGTTTCTATTTGCTCCAATTGAAAATCTTTCCGAAAAATATCTGGAAACACCTATTTTGATGTTTGATACCAATGAAATGACTCCTTGCTGCATATCATGAACCAATTAAAGTTAGACAGTTAGTTTGGGGCTGAAATTGCACATAAACTTTACTCCAACTGAACATAGTTCTTTAAAATGTCTGGAACCACTTGATTTGACCTTTCACCTCAATAAAATCCAGGCATTAAACTGTATGTTGCGGACCCCAAGTTTCCACTTAATCCGTAGATCAAAACTGGTGTAAAATGTTCTCTTTTGAACTTTGCCCCAAATTTAATCACTCTTCCCTATATTCCAGTACAGTTCACAAACTAGTTTCAAGCTTGTCAGCTGCAAGTTTTACTAGCGTGATCATGAGCTTAGTTTCCAGCTAACAGTCCAGCAAACAGAACAAAGAGATGTGAGTGAAAATGTAACCATCTCGAACGCAATAACATACCAATTTGGTTACCTGTTAACACTGGCTGACACACACGATACACTTAAAAGGCCTTTCTAACATCTGACTGTGACATTGTAGCACATCATTGCAATTAAAATAACCTTTTGAAGAGGAGTTATAGAAATAAATCAGATGGTATTCACGGAGCACTTCATTCGAAATAATGTAATATTTGCTCTTGTTGTGAGTTCCCAGAGATGAGTATGATCTAGTGTACAAGTTGTTGTTGTTGTTGTTGTCCATCCGGCTGCTCCTGTTTTGTGGTCGGTGTTGCCACAGTGGATACAGCCAGATGATCTAGTGTACAAGTAACAGATTTAAAATTTAATACAGTAAATTATGAAATGTCCACATATATTAATCAAGATGACAGATGGAGACTTTTCATTATGTATGAAAACAATATATGCTCAACAAGTTTGTTTCTTACATTTCTAGTTGAACTCCTGAACACATCTATATACATAAAGGGCTACGTCTGTCTGTCTGTCTGTCTGGAATAAACTCCCAAACTATAATATGTAGCCCTAAAAACTATATATATATTCTGAATCATGACATGGGGAACAAACTGGTACCATTTTTTTCAAGGCTGAACTGAAAATGACGCCCAAAATAGCGATTTTTGTAAGACCATACACTGTTGTACCATGTGCGATAAACTCCCAAACTATAATATGTAGCAGTAAAAACTATACATATTCTGAATCCTCGTGACATGGGGAACAAACTGGTACCATTTCTTTTAAAGTTGAACTGAAAATTACCCCCAAAATAGCCATTTATGTAAGACCATACACTGTTGTACCATGTGCTTTTCATGCTGCCGCTTCTGTCTGTCTTTCTGTCTGTCCGGGATAAACTCCCAAACTATAATATGTAGCCCTAAAAACTATATTCTCAATCCTCATGACATGGGGAACAAACTGGTAACTTTTTTTTTTTTTTAATTTGAAATGAACATTACCCCCAAAATAGCCAGCTGTGGGTATGACCAGGCAGATTCAAATTTCCAGCCCTGTATATGTGTTGGCCATCTCTGTTTATTTAATCCCTTTCTACAGCACACTCAGCAAAACAACATGCTTAGGCTGAGGCTGTGGATATGACCAGGCAGATTCATATTTCCAGCCCTGTATATGTGTTGGCCATCTCTGTTTATTTAATCCCTTCCTTGAGCTACTTCATGTTCTCAACTGTTAAGCACCTGACTGTCCTGTACAACCCAGTTTACCTTCCTGTCTGAATACATTCATTTTATGTTTGTAAAATTGCAATGTAAAAACAGTGAAATACACCACTACCTCAATTTTGATTCATTGAGATTTACATTTACTGTTACCTACATTTTGTGTGTAATTTTGTTATAAATTTGATTGCAAAACAAAGCCTGCATGAAGGACTTCAAATGTGTTTGTCTTTTAACCAAGTATTTCTACTTAGTTTGGGGAGTCCACCTCTTATAGTTCTGCTGGACAAACTATATTTATAAGACATCAGCATTACAAAAACAAATGTTTGGCAATTGTTTTGATTAAAATAATTGGCATTTGGCTTATGTCTAAAACAGATTAACCCAGGCAGCGCCGGGTACCCCAGCTAGTGTTTTAATAAACATGAATAATATTGACCTATTTTCAGGTGAAACTGCTGATAGCTTCTGCACGATGTTGTAGTTTATAAAATTTCCATCTGTCTGATGGAGAAAACAGGTTTTCATTGTGTTATTTATGTGAAGCAGACAGAAGAGGAACATAATTAAATTTTGAGTTCAGACAAAGGATGAGCATGTTCATGTGACAGATGTCCTGAGCAGATCACGTGTGAACTCAGAGAAAAATTGTTGAATTTAATTGCCTTTTTGTTGTTAGTTTATCCTTTTTCTGTGAAGGCCTTCTCTATGTGGCTTTATGACGGCAAACATCCATCTCTCCCTCTTTGTTCATCCATCAGGTCCTCTGTACCTGGTGACAGAATACTGTCGTTATGGAGACCTGGTGGACTACCTGCACAAGAACAAGCACACCTTTCTGCAGTATCATGCCAAAAAAACCCCAGACACCAGCTGCCTCATCCCTCGAGGCAGCACGCCGCTCAGCCAGAGGAAAGGGTGAGGAGAACATCTTCTCTTAAAGCCATACAAAGGAGCATTTAATCCCCCTCCCCGCACGCACGCACACCTTATCACATTTAAGAAGCATCCTTTGTCATATACAATTTGATGTGGTCACAACCCATTAACATTTTTCAATTTGGCTCATTTTACTGTAAATTTCTTCTCTTTCTTTCCACCCACATTTTATGTCTCCAGCTACGTGTCTTTTGGAAGTGATGGAGGCTACATGGACATGACGAAAGACGAGCCCTCAGTCTATGTGCCCATGCAGGAGCAGATCGACAACATCAAATATGCAGACATCCAGCCCTCTCCATACGAGTCACCCTACCAGCAGGCCTTATATCAAGAACAAGGTTCGACCCCAGCTCTGGGTGCATGCGTACACACTCGCACGCATGTGTCTTCAATCTTAACCTTGTAAAACTTCTCCATATCTCTTACCACAACAAATATTCCCTTTTTCTGGAACTGACACTATGAAGGATGGAAATTTGTGAGGAGACAACATGAATGGGATAAAGCTGAAACGCAGTGTGACATCCTCACATCTGCTTAGTGACATTTTCTGCTTGTCAAAGAATGTGTGACAGCTGTTAAATCTGTCCACATCTCACATGAACAAGCACAGTTTGCTTTTTGAACAAAGCCTAGAGAGGTCTTACAGAGACATGCCACAGCATGGCATTCAATTTAAAGCTGTGGAGTCACAGGACACTGGGAGTTCCCCAAGCTAAGAAGATAATAATGTCTTCATTCATGGTGTCTTCCAATCCTCACCTTGTCTTTCTCTTGCCTGACTTCTTTAGGGAGCAGCCGAGTGGACCTGGTCATCAGTGACTCTCCTATTCTCACCTACAATGATCTTTTGGGTTTCAGCTATCAAGTTGCAAAGGGGATGGACTTCCTGGCTTCCAAGAACGTAGGATATTTAGAATCACATGCTGTTTATTTGCTGAACATGGCGGCACGCTGGTGAAAAAACATATATTCCAAGATCATGTTGCTCCACCATACAGTGGGTTTCAGTAACTGCCCCACTCAGATACAATATAAGATGCAATATATGCAGATTAAAAGCTATTAAAAACAATACAGCCTTATACTATACTGTATAAAGTTTTTATTATTTATTCATAAATAAAACTACATTTGAAAGGAAAAGAAAAGGCAGCATGAGGGCAACATCAACAACACTGCTAAAATTTTAGCAATATTATCCATATTTTCCTCAAAATGTAACAATAGAGACATGTTGTAGATTCCCTATGGATTTAGATGAGGTCACCCATGATGTGCCAAACTTAATCTGGTACTCTGATACTCTGTGTACTGCTATACAATGCTACTGGAACCTCAATTCCCCTGAGGGAGTCTTCCCAAGGGATTAATACATTTCTATCTAATCTAATCTAATCTATAGACATTCCTCCAGACCTTCACCTTGTTCCACCTCAATCATGGCCATTGTCTTGAGAGACAACTATGCTATACCTAGTCCATGAGCCTGTTCCAATTTTGACCAAATTAGTACCACTTATGGAAAATAAACAACACTTACAATCCAGCCTCTGTATGGCCTACACAGAAATAAATAGGTAGGGGTCAAAATTTAGAAATACTCCAACCATATTAAAAAGTACACAACATTATTTGATCACAAATATTTCAAAAAGGTGTAGTTTTGACTATTATGAGGTCAAAACAGCAATAATGGTGACAAAGGTCAGTTTCAGTTTGTAGTGGGACAAAACAATAGATTTGCTCCAATTTTGGTCATTGACCCCTGTCTGGCTATAGCTGCCACCCTGAGATGGCTCCCATACATTTCTGTAGACGGCTAGATGCAGCAACGTGCTGCACTAGCGCACGCTCCCAGACCTTACCTGTCAGGGTTCTGGTGGCTGATCTGAAGTTCAGCTGCGAACAATGGAATCTCAGTAAAATTGCAAACATGGTGAAACAGCTGCAGGCAGATAAAGCTGCAGGGATTTGTGGTATTGGAGCTGAACAATGGAAAAAATATCTCGCTTCTTCTTCTTTCCTACTTCTTCATTTTCCACATTGTGTTGGCAGTGATATTTTTGTACGTTACTAAGCACATATCAACCACAAAACTAGTAGAAAATAAACCCCAAATATATTTTATTGTGATTTTATAAAATACGCTCATAACTGCAGTTTACCATGAGGTTTGGTTCTCTGTCGCCCTCTCTGTGTTGTTGCTAGATGACAATTGTCTCAAACATTTCATATTCTCTCTGTCTAGTATTTGCTTTTTAATGGGTGTTATTTAATTGAGACTGTATTTGTTGTCTTTATGTCATCACAGTGTGTCCATCGTGACCTCGCTGCCAGGAACGTGTTGATCTGTGAGGGCAAGCTGGTCAAGATCTGTGACTTTGGCCTCGCCAGAGACATCATGCACGATTCCAACTACATCTCTAAAGGCAGCGTAAGTTCCAGTCTTACTGCACAGATCATGCACAAATATCATGTTACATGACAGTATTTCTAAAGGAACTGTGCATGTGCTCAATATGATACTGCAAACAGATTTCTTGACTTTTATATCCCTACTGGCTAATGTTTAAAAATGTCTCTTGAATGTAATTTTGCTTGTTTGTTTTTGTTTTCTGGCGGTGTGGGCTCTTTCAGACTTTTCTGCCGTTGAAGTGGATGGCACCAGAAAGCATTTTCCATAATCTTTACACCACTTTGAGTGATGTGTGGTCATATGGCATTCTTCTTTGGGAGATTTTCACACTGGGTGAGTCCACATACATACACACATGCAGTATAAAAAGATCTGATTCCTATTCACTGGGTGCCACAAGCATTTACCAAGGATTACTAAAAGTCACACGGCTGTTCTTCTGAAATAAGTCTGGGCCAGTGACTGTGCACAGCAAAATCTACCATTTGAAATTAGATTTATGGACATAATTTGGAATTATACCAACTTTCAAAATGATTATGTTCTAATGTACATGACAAGCATATGATGTGGACGTGTTCAGCAGGTAGCAGTCAAACTACACGTAAACTAAACCTCAACTGTTCTGAATTTATCAATATCCATCCAGCATTCACTAACCATCCAGCAGGTGGCAGACATGCCTATGAGATATTAAACAGGCACAGCAAAGATGCTTTTTGAGCTGGTGCATCAAAGTTCTCAGTGAACTAATAAGTTCTTCCTCATTATGCATTCTTTTTAATCTGGTGGGTTGCCGGATATCAGCATTTGTCATTTGAATTACTGTCTATCTATACAATCTGGCTGGGATGGACTCACTCACTCACTCACTCATCTACAGTTTTATTGTTGAAGCCTTTAACTGTTACCAACACAGGGGAAAACACTATGCTATCATATTTTAGTTCATATTGTTTTTGATCAAATAAAATAATTATAATTTTTGTTCAGGAATATGACAATCCAGCTCCTTGAATTATATTTTTGCAGTGTTGCTGAACATATTATGGCATTTGGCACCCATTAGTTTGTCTGTTTTAGCACAATAAGAGTAGCGTCCAAAATAATAATAATAATAATAATAATCCTTCTGCCATCTGAGTCACTCTTTTCGCTTTCTACTCATGTGTCTGTCCCTTAATGTGGCCCAACCAAGTATTTCACAGGAAACTGTGCCTGTTGCCATGGCTAAACAAAACCAGATTTGCTCATTGATTCAACAAATCAAATTCTCTGCTTGACTACAGTTGAATTACAATGAAGGAAATTTTTAAAGCCTCCCACAGAAGCGACATTGCCAGGAAGTGAAGAAACTACATTTTTGCTAAAATGTAATCTTGTTCTCTTCATGTATTTAGTCAGGATTGACGTGTCAGTAAATGTACTTCCATTCCATTGCCAGACTCTTATTCATAGACTTTTCCTCAGCATTCAATACCATCCAACCTGTTCTGCTTGCTGATAGGCTCTTCCATCATTTTAAACTTGATCCTGATCTGATTAGTTGGATAACTGACTTTTTAACTTAGAGGTCACAGTGTGTGAGAGTTAACGGTGTTCTTTCTAGTGTGCTCTCCTCTTCCACCAGGGCTGCTGCTTGTCACCCCTGCTCTTTATTTTGTACACTGAGTGCCATAGCAGCTTCAGTAACAGACACATCCTAAAGTTTGCTGACGATACGGTTATTGTTAGTCTTCTTTGTTAGATGAGCAGGACCATGGGCCTGCTATTGATGACTTTTTTTCCTGGTGTGATGAGTCTTTTCTGGAGTTGAATGTGTCAAACACTAAAGATATGATTATTGATTTTAGCAAATCTACCTCTTTTCCATCACCAACTGTTATCAGAGGTGCTGATGTTGAGATGGTGGAGAGCTACAAATATCTGGGTGTGGTCCTTGATATTAAACTTTGCTTTGAACCTCATGTTGATGTTACCTCCAAAAAGGTTCAGCAAAGATTATTCTTTTTAAGGAAGATGATAACGTTCCATGTTTCTTCTAAGATGATGACTCTCTTTTGTATTGTTGCATGGTTTGGAAACTTGAACTGTTCCAATAAGAGTCATCTCGGTAGTCTTGTTAAAACTGATGGAAAAATCTCAGGAAGTCAGCAGGCCGGGGTACTGTCTGTCTATAACTGATAGGTCCTGAGGAAGGCTAATGCTATTCTGGATTGTCTGTTGTGGTTGGCGTGCCTGGCTGGCTTTTGTGTCTTTTGTTTCTGTCTTTTGGTTTTCCTCCCAGGTGGTGCGCATTTGGGACTGAGTGGCTGTGTAGCTGAGTTTATCAGGACCTCACCCTGATCACCTGAGGCTGATCACCTGCGGCTCGTCAGGACTCACAGCTGTGGTGCATCTACATGGATTGGAACATGGTGGCATTTAAGACTGGAGTACACAGTGTGTATTTGCCAGAGACTCGACCTTGTGACCAGACGGGTGAGATCGTCGTCTCTAGAGCCATCTCATCATCAGTGGATGCAGAGAACGTCCAGGTTTGATGCATGGTCTGTGAAAGAGGAGGGGGTGAGGTCTCACGCTCGTCAGCACACTTCCTGAGGTACGTTAGATTTTGTGACTAACATTTATACAGTCAGTAAATGTGGTGTCCCTCACACCTTATTATATTGAGCTGTATGTTAGTCGTTTAAATCAGCTTCCACTGCAGTGGAGTTTTGTGAACGGGGTGTTCTATGCCTGCAGGGTGGGAAGCTGATTTGCAATTAAGCCAGGAAGTGTTTGCTGTTTGTACGCCTTTGAGCGTTCTCTCTGTGTGTTGAGTGTGGACTCACATAATGATTTCTTCTTTCACAGACTCGGTTTGTCGCGGCCACCTGGGGGGTGTCGGCGGGGTCCTTGGGTCCGAACAGTTTTCTGGCTCCGGACCGTTAGCGCTGCTGGGAGCGCACCGCAATCCACCACGCCAGACCGCGCACTCTTTTGTTGTTTTCGTATCACTTCACTGTTATGTTTATTAAACTCTGTTATCCTTTGTACCGTGCTCTGCTTATTTCATACTGGGTCCTTCAAACGCTGGTCGGTTCTCCGGGCTGCGTCCGACACATAACATTGTCCTAATCATCCACTGAAAAAAGAGTTTGAGCTTTTGCCCTCAGGCTGTCATTTTAGGGCTCCTATGAGGAGGACTAAAAGATTTCAGGTCTCGTTTATCCCCAGTGCAATTTTATTACTTAATGGCAATTATCCCTTAGGTGCTCTTGTTTTTCTTGCGCTACTATTGCTTATTTGCACGTCCACACATTGCACTTCTGCAATACTTTGTAGCGTTTTTTTTTTTCCAGCTTTGGCATGAATTCTGGATTGAACATTTGACATTTGATAGTAATTTTGTGTATGTGTATGGTGCTTTTTAATATTGTATTGTTTTCATTATGTCTGATTTTAGGCTCATAATTGGGTCTTATTTTTACTATTAATATTGTTATATTATTGTCATTGTGTACCTTGTCTTTTGTGTGCTCCTGCTGCAACATTAATTTCCCTTTACGGGACAGTAAAGAAATTCTGATTCTGATTCACTTTTTTTCCAGACAAGGTAAGCATTCAGTGATACCTATATATTACCCACTATGGAGTAATCACAGCCAGGGATGCCGGAAAGGGGAGAATGAGAAGGATTCTAAGGGCCCATGACTGACAGGGGCCCAGAGGGGACCCTAATGCAAATATAATACTCACAAAATAATATGGTGGGGGGGGGGGGGGTGGTTAGTAAGATTTCTTTTCATGGGACCCAAAATCTCTGGCAACGCCCCTGACCACAGCAGGAATCCAGAGATCTCACTTAATACCACCTGGGGTAGAGGCCACATTGGTATAACAAACTACAACCCTCCAAATAAATTTTCTAAAATAGCAACACATAACATGAATTAATACTCTAGCAAATGTAATGTTCCATGTCTGATTGTAAGTACATATGAGTTGCTTGAAGATTTTACGAGGTCTAAATCTCATTCGTCACAGCGGAGGTTCAAAATCCACCTTTTTTGGCTGATGGTATTGTTAATGTTTTTTTAATCAGCCACCTTCTCACGATTTTTTGGAAGTACCATGAAAACAAAGGAGACACTTTATAGCATATGCATGCATAAGACTGTGTTATCAAAAACAAACACACAATCCAGCTTCTGTAAGCAACAAGCAACCATTGTCTGTGCAGCATGAATCAGCTTTTCATTGGACTTTCCCAATTATTTATTACAGATCTGCGTCATTATTCTAGTCCATGAGCCCAAAGCCAATTTTAAAATAATCTGTACCACTTAAGCGGACACAACAACACTTACAATCCAGCCTCAGTGTTCCAATAGCCTACACTAAAATATGTAAGATATTAGTATCTATCATATAAGTCCAATCATATTGAAAAGTATACCACATTATGTGTCTGATTATAACTGCCCCAAAATGGTATAGTTTGGATTATCTGTGACTGAATGTCATGCCGTTTTGGGGTAAAAACAGCATGGATGTTAAGCCCCCATCACACATAGCAAGAATGTGCCGGAGCCATGCCCGACATGACAACTATTGCCATAATCCAAAGCAGTCGGGAGGAAAAAAGGCGTGGCCAGCAATGTCAGAGCGCAGACAGACTGCCTCGTCCACACCTGTCATACTGCGTCGAGAGCGTATGTAGATGACATAGACTGCTGTCAGATGGCCATAAAAGGCGCTGCAGACTGCCCAATCTCCAAATGTCTGGATGGCAAACACGGACCGGAGGGCTGTGTTCCTCACGCGCACGTACGCACGAGTGTGTAGTGCGCGTGTGTGTGTGGTGCATGTGCACTCCGCACACACGTGTGGGGCTGCAATTATCACTCAGCCTCGTGTGTGTGTGTGTGTGCGCGCATAACACTGCATGGGCCACTAAGCGAGCGAGCGGGGGGCACTGGACAGCTTCACTCAAAGTTTGCTGGCAGTTGGGCCATGCAGTCCCTCAGACAGAGTGCCTTTCCAGGGAACTTTCTTTTTTCTTATTTGTCCACTTCAAGAGCACAGCGCAACTCTGGACACCTCGATGGTTGGATTATCACATGGAATTAATTTTTTTCTTTTGGGTGAGAGGATTTTAACCACAGGCTGCTGTCTCGGCTTCATGTCCATGTCCATGCTTTGAAACACTCCTGGACCGCTGTTGGAGGTGAGATTCATATTTATTAATGCTGTCATGGCCTGACACAAGTTCCACGTCATCTCTCTTACAGAGTTAGAAGTTGATCATATATTACAGCATGGGATCCGTCCAGTTCCGAGCCTAACGCGTGCAATGACACTTTACTGCGCACCATGGTGAGGCACAGCTGCCAATGTTATATGCAGTTATGATGGAGACAATAATTCACATTATTTAAGTCACCCATGGGAAGGAATGGACAAATATCTGTACAGTAAGGTCTACTGTGGATATAACAGCCTGTTCAGATTTGCCACAGCATACGCACAGTAGTGCACAGAGCTTTCGGTTTGATAGCCGCTGTTCACATTCACTGTACGTGATAATAATTCATAATTATTGTCATGATGAAGCGTGACACATACATTCCAACAGTTGCTTTGTGCTCTGGGAAAGGTGGGATGGACATTATTATACATGGCATGTGCAGGCCATACCGGCAGGCTTTGCAGTGCTAGATCCATCTCGAGGTTCCCTCGTATGCACTCAAATCATTTTGGATCCCATTTTGCCACCATCAGAACATGTAAATTGCGGTCAGATGGTCCTCAGTATGCACATGGACAAAGTAATGGTCAAACCAGGTTAACATCCATTGGATTATGTGTAACCCGTAACATGTTAACTAAATCAAATCAATTTTATTTATATAGCGCCAAATCACAACAAACAGTTGCCCCAAGGCACTTTATATTGTAAGGCAAAAGCCATACAATAATTACAGAAAAACCCCAACGGTCAAAACGACCCCCTGTGAGCAAGCACTTGGCGACAGTGGGAAGGAAAAACTCCCTTTTAACAGGAAGAAACCTCCAGCAGAACCAGGCTCAGGGAGGGGCAGTCTTCTGTTGGGGCTGAGGGGAGAGAATCAGGAAAAAGACATGCTGTGGAAGAGAGCAGAGATCAATCACTAATGATTAAATGCAGAGTGGTGCATACAGAGCAAAAAGAGAAAGAAACACTCAGTGCATCATGGGAACCCCCCAGCAGTCTAAGTCTATAGCAGCATAACTAAGGGATGGTTCAGGGTCACCTGATCCAGCCCTAACTATAAGCTTTAGCAAAAAGGAAAGTTTTAAGCCTAATCTTAAAAGTAGAGAGGGTGTCTGTCTCCCTGATCCGAATTGGGAGCTGGTTCCACAGGAGAGGAGCCTGAAAGCTGAAGGCTCTGCCTCCCATTCTACTCTTACAAACCCTAGGAACTACAAGTAAGCCTGCAGTCTGAGAGCGAAGCGCTCTATTGGGGTGATATGGTACTAAGAGGTCCCTAAGATAAGATGGGACCTGATTATTCAAAACCTTGTACTAAGAGGTCCCTAAGATAAGATGGGACCTGATTATTCAAAACCTTATAAGTAAGAAGAAGAATTTTAAATTCTATTCTAGAATTATTAGGAAGCCAATGAAGAGAGGCCAACTAAGCATAACAGACAGTGCAAACTACTCCTTCTTAACACCATATTAGCTCAACCAATAATGTACATCACTTTTTGCCAAAATTTGAACAACCTTTGACCTCTGTACAAACTAAAATTGACCTTTGTCACCATTAGTACTGTTTTTACCCCATAGTTCCACAATATTTAGTCATTATAGACAGTACAAACTATAGCTTTTCAGAATATTTATGCCCCCTCATTGACCCCTACCTGGCTATAGCTGACACCCTGGGAAGGTTATGATACATTATAGACCATGGTGTACTGAGGCTGGATTATCAGTGTTGCTTCATCCCATTAAATGTTACAGAAAATCTGCTTGGCCCATGGACAAGTCAGAAACCTCACCCAAATCTCAGGTAAAATATGAATGAATCTATGGGTCACCTTGGAAAGCAAACATGTCCAAAGTATTCTATTTGTTTTGGGGATTATAAAAATAATAGTCACTCTAAGCGCTTAGATTAGTTTTAATGTGATTTGTAATTTTTTTTTTTCCAGGAGGTACTCCATACCCTGATTTGCCCATGAATGAGTTGTTCTACAATGCATTGAAGAGAGGCTACCGAATGTCCAAACCCACTCATGCTTTTGATGAAGTGTAAGTGTCCCCCTAGTATAAAATGTTTTCAGTATTTGGTTGTTAAGGATTTAAGAATTATATTGTTTGTTTTATAGGTATGACATCATGAGGAAGTGCTGGGATGAGAAGTTCGAGAAGAGGCCTGAGTTCTCCTTTCTTGTCCACAGTGTTGGGAACATGTTGGCAGACAGCTATAAAAAGGTATTTTATTAATGTCACCTCTGGAAATATCACCAAACCAAGTGTAACTCTCCAGCCATAATACTCTGATATATGTTCACAATCATCTGCAAATGTTGCTTCTGTTTACGGAAAGGACAACTCAACATTATTGTTTTAAAAGTACTATATATGCTCATGCATATACTGGTATAGTAAATTTTCAGAGAAAATAAGTATTATTTTTAAAAGTATTGCATTTATTATTTCTTATTAATGATTCATTCATAGTATGAAAAAGTCAATAGATACATATCACATCCTTAAGAAAAAATCTTGAGATTTTAAATAAACAGCACATTGCACTACACAAAAAATTAAAAAGGTAAACATTGAGCGTATTTGATCCTCATATTGCTGTTTAATTCCAGGCACATAATTAATTCCAAATTGCTCATATAATTAGACTATTATCTCCTACCAACAGAGATACAACCAAGTCAATGACAACTTCTTGAAGAGTGACCATCCAGCAGTGGCTCGCACCAAACTTCGACTGTCATCACCGTTTCCGATTGGCAACCCATCTTTTGGCAATCCCACCTTTCCACTGGATCCTTACAACCAGACCCCAAGCCCTGGAGATGACAGACAAGAATCAGAGGCACATGAAGTCACGAATTTATACAATGAGTACATCATTCCAATCCCAGATCCAAAGCCGGAGGAGGCTTATGGAGACGTGGACATGCCATCAGAGAGTCCTGCAAGGTACAGACGCACCGACGATGTACAGGAGCATTGTTGACATACATATGCACCGACAACGCGCATGCATACTGATGACATACAGACACACCGACAATGTACAGGCATACTGACAACATCCAGACGCACCGATAACGTACAGGCGCACTGACACACCGATAATGTATAGGCGTACTGTTGACATACATATGCACCGACAATGCACATGCATACTGACAACATACAGACGCACCAACAATGTACAGGCGTACTGACGGCATACGCACTGACAACATACAGGGGTACCGACGACATATGCACCGGCAACGTACAGGCGTACTGACGACATACAGATGCACTGACAACATACAGGCGCACTGACAACGTACAGATGCACTGACGACGTACAGACGCATCGACAATGTACAGGCATACTGATGACATACAGACGCTCCGACAATGTACAGGCGTACTGACGACATACATACGCTCTGACAATGTACAGGCGTACTGACAACATACAGACACTCCGACAATGTCCAGGCGTACTGACGGCATACATACACTCTGACAATGTACAGGCGTACTGACGCCATACAGATGCACCGGCAATGTACAGGTGTACTGACGACATACAGGCGCACTGACAATGTACAGGCGTACTGACAACATACAGATGCTCCGACAATGTACAGGTGTACTGACGACATACAGGCGCACTGACAATGTACAGGCGTCCTGACAACATACAGATGCTCCGACAATGTACAGGTGTACTGACGACATACAGGCGCACTGACAATGTACAGGCGTACTGACAACATAGACGCACCAACAATGTACAGGTGTACTGACGACATACATATGCTCTGACAATGTCCAGGCGTACTGACGCCATACAGACGCACCGACAATGTACAGGCATACTGACAACATAGACACACCCGCAATGTACAGGCATACTGATGACATACATACACTCTGACAATGTACAGGTGTACTGACACCATACAGATGTATCGACAATGTACAGGCGTACTGACAACATAGATGTACCGACAATGTACAGGCATACTGACAACATACAGATGCTCCGACAATGTACAGGTGTACTGGCAACATAGATGCACAGACAATGTACAGTTGTACTCACGACATACAGACGCTCCGAGAATGTACAGGTGTACTGACGACATACAGACGCTTCGACAATGTACAGGCGCACTGACGACATACAGGTGCACCGACAATGTACAGGTGTACTGACAACATACAGACGCTCCGACAATGTACAGGTGTACTGACAACATACAGACGCTCCAACAATGTACAGGTGTACTGACAACCAGGGTTGGGCAGGATTAGTTTGAAATGTAATCCAAAAGTAATCAGATTACAAGTAATCCAAATGTATGTACATACATACATGTAATCCACATGTATTCTTTCAAAGTAATCCTACCCAACCTTGCTGACAACATAGACGCACCGACAATGTCCAGGCGTGCTGACAACACACATATTCTCTGACAATGTACAGGCATACTGACGCTATACAGACGCACCGACAATGTACAGGCGTACTGACAACATACAAACGCATCAACAACATAATGAAGCATTGACAACATACTGACACAGAGGTACCCAAATTTTCTGTGGAATGGCCACGAATAGTCTGGCTGGAGGGCAACATACCAAAAATACATGTTGATGTTCTGTGAATTACACGAATTTGATGAACTTTCATTACAATTAAATAAGCTATGGTGGCAGCACTCAAACCAAGAATGCCCACCTGTGCCTCCTTGTGTATCAGGAAGGACATCTGGTATAAAATGTGTGCCAGATTTAACAAGTGGACCACACCGGATCAAAATAAAGCAGGAGAAGCCAAAATAAGTTATATTTGACAGAAAATCAATGTTTTGAATTCCATACAAAATTTTTTAAAACTCTACTTTTTCATTTGGCAATTTATTAATTTGCTGACAGTTTTTCAGTTGCCATGGCGTAGCGAAACAAAAGGAATGTGGATCCATGCGGCCCGGAAGGACCATGTTGTCCAGCTGTGGTTTAAATATAAAGTGTGTGTACTTACAATTGTAGTTTATATGAACTTGAATAATTTAATAGAGCTGCAGTCAAAAGATATATGTGAACTAATTTCAACTATTTAAGTTCTAATAACATTTTTTTGAATGGTCACTTTGATATTTCTGTCCATGCACAGTGTGAAATCACATTTTGTTTTTCTTGTCCTGTCCTCAGCTCTCTGGCTCTGGAGGAAGAAACTGACTCCGTGTCTGAGGACACGGCAGAAACTCTGCCAGAGGAGGACCGGCTGGAGGAGAACAGTGAACGAGACGCTTTGCTGGGCTTCACCGGGACGCCCGAGGTGGAAGATAGCTTCCTGTAACCATGGCAACATTGGCAGGACAGATCTTTTATTTGGGGGAATTGTTTAGAACACGTGAAAGGGAATGTGACTAAAGTAGAATGTAGCAAAATTCACTGAGAAGGCAATCTTTGTCACTAAGCACAGTTAAGGTTTTGTCCCTTCTGAGTTGTTTATCACACTTTGTACCTCTAAATCCACACAACAACAAAAAAAACCTGAAATTAAGCATCGTTGTTGTTGTTGGAGATTTTATGTGACATATGGTACTTTATTCACACAGCCCTAGAATTAGTTTGCAGTAGATAAAGGTTTCTCTTTACTGACTCAATTCAACAACACATAACTTTTACTGTCAGTTTATCACGTTGTAAATCAAGTGCTCCTGTTTTTACTCATTATTTGACTTATTTTAAGGATTTCTGACCAACATCTGTTTTACATGTAGAATAAATGCACGATAAATTAGATGAATATAAATGTAATTTTTGAAAAGCATCTTCAGTAATTTTCTATTACAGTTTTGCACTTTATTTAGATAAATTAGGTTAATAAAAAACTAAATATATGACTTTGTATTGCTTTGAAGTTAGAATAATGCAACTGAGAGTCATCAGGATTGTTTAACCTACATGTGTAACTGTAAAGTGAATATGAACAGATTCTGTGATGATTTCTGACTCAAGTGAAAATACTGCATACAGCATATCACTGCCTGAGAACAAAATGCTACAGATGTGTGTCTTTTTTAAATTTTGCAGCAATGTGGGTTGGAAGATATGAAGGGATACTATACTTTAAACAAAAACTAGATATCATCTGTGTACATGCTCTAAATATTATACTTTTATCTTTATTTGTTTTATATAATGTTAACTTACACTATGTGTACTTTCATTATTTGGTTCACCATTTAAAGGGGTCATTGTGCAAAATCAGTGTAGATCTCATTTTACAGTTAAATGTAGTTGTGGTTTCATATTAAACATATTCCAAGCTCCACAATTCTGTCTGTGAATATAGAGACTACTCTGTATTATAAGCAAAATGCAGACCTGGAATGGCTCTTTTTAGACTTCTGTGACGTATGTCATGGAAGTCCATCTCTGAGCTCTTTGCTCTGATACACACCCTCTGAACTCTGTATGACACACCCACACAGTCTGTGGAAGAGCAACAGAGAGAAAAGAACTAAGGGGGCGTGGCAAGCAGTAGTTCTTTTCCATTTCAGTTAATCAATCAAAGTTTATTTATATAGCCCTTTCCACAGCCCAGAGGGTGACCAAAGTGGTCACAGTCAGATAAAAACATAAAGAATAACATTTATAGCAAGAAACACAGAAATGGGGCCGTTCTTGAGACCTGAATACATTTTTATTTTTAGCAGGATGTATGATATCAATGGGATCTCAACTACAAAATTTCAAGTTGTGTGTACATGTTTCTCACTTATAACTCTAAATCATCCTGGAAGCATAGCTACGTGTACAGGGCTGTTGTCGACTCCAAACGTTTTTTTTACACCATCTGCACCCTGTGTGATACTGTTTTCTTTTAAGTTAAATTCTGTTTTGCCATAGTCTTGTTTTCCTTGTCATCATAGCAGGTTGACTCACTCTGAAAAATGTGTGCACATCATTATTCTGAATAGGGTATGTCAATTCAGATCACACATTCTTCTCATTCATGTGTGGAGAAAAGCGTATGCATGGTTTTTGTTGGTACACATCATATAATAATCATATAATGAGGCTCCTCATGACCAAAATTACACTGCTGGAAATGTGCACAATATGACCCCTTTAAAACCCCACATTGTAAATATCTGTATCATTTATCACACTGTTTAAAATGCACATTAGTGTAGCACAAGCTATTGTACCAAAGGGTTACTTAACGTTTACAAATGTATTTTTATAAGTGATATTTTATATGCTTTAATAGTGATAATAAAAAAATATTATATATTTTTGAAGTGTCTGTCTTTGTCAATTGCTTAAATTCTTTCAGGTCCTCTTCTACTTTATCCTCATTCATACAGATCTAAAGTTCTTAAATAGAACAAGCTTGTGTTTGTTGTCAAATAAAGCAACTCTTGTACTGATTCATCCTGGCTTGTGGAACTAAGATGGAAAAACTTGAGTGGAAACAATGCAGTGGCATATAGAAATGTTGTTTGTTTTTTTTTGTTGTTGTTGTTTGTACAAATTATTGAATATTACATGCATTTTGACATACTCCATCAAAGGATGTGTCCTTTTATAATTTCACTATTCTGCGTATATCCGAATATATAGTCCAAAATGATGAAAATGTACATATCTTTTAATTTAAAGAAAAATAAGCAATACCTACCCTAACATGGTTCTCAAGACCAGGCACCTGAGTGGCTCTATTCTACTCTTTTCTACTCTTCTATTTTACTCTTCCTTTTTAGATATTTAGATATACCTTGGTATACTAGCATAATTCTACCTTAGAATTGGAATATAATATATAAGATATACCTTACAGAATTTTCATGGGTCAACAAGCCCAATGTCAAACTTACAGTAGGTGTCAAGTTTCATCTTGTTCGAAGAAATATTTAAGATCTTGTATGCACAACTTTTCAAAGACTCTGTCCCCTGGTGGCCACAATTAAAAATGAAACTCACTCACTGTTAAACTTGTCTGAAGTCTTAGTGAGGTGAACTTATGTAACAAGTTTCCTTTTGACATGCGAAGTCTTTCTCAAGATATCGCATGCACGGTTTACAAACTACACTGAAAAAAGAATAGTTGAAACAACTTAAATTAATTGTTTCAGTTGGTAACATCTAAAAGAATTAAGTTGCTTGAACTTAAGTTTGTAAGTTAGAGTTGATCTATCTTACTAACTTACAAGTAAGTTCAAACAACATAATTCATTCAGGTGTTACCAATTGAAACAACTTTTTAAGTTGGTTCTTTTTTCAGTGTGTGCTGCCTGGTAGCAACTAAAATCAAAACTCACCCGAGGTCAAACTTGTGAACCAAGGTTCACAAAATACACAAAATCTAAGACTCTGTCCCCTGATGGCTACAACTGGAATTACCATGAATGCAACACTGAAGTTGCTCAAGGTATCAGGTATCCGTTGAACATAAGGACATGTGCATGAATGGATACACATATGGTGTCAAGGTGTTCCTAGACCAGCTTGGTCATCTGCAACACAGGTAAAGATCTGAAATCCAAATATAAAGTAGTGTTCAGAATAATAGTAGTGCTATGTGACTAAAAAGATTAATCCAGGTTTTGAGTATATTTCTTATTGTTACATGGGAAACAAGGTACCAGTAGATTCAGTAGATTCTCACAAATCCAACAAGACCAAGCATTCATGATATGCATGATATGCTATTAGTAAAAAAAAAGTAGAAAAGGGGGTGTTCACAATAATAGTAGCATCTGCCGCTGACGCTACAAACTCAAAACGATTATGTTCAAACTGCTTTTTTAGCAATCCTATGAATGACTAAACTAGTATTTAGTTGTATAACCACAGTTTTTCATGATTTTTCCACATCTGCAAGGCATTAATTTTGTTGGTTTGAAACCAAGATTTTGCTCGTTTACTAGTGTGCTTGGGGTCATTGTCTTGTTGAAACACCCATTTCAAGGGCATGTCCTCTTCAGCATAAGGCAACATGACCTCTTCAAGTATTTTGACATATCCAAACTGATCCGTGATACCTGGTATGCGATATATAGGCCCAACACCATAGTAGTAGAAACATGCCCATATCATGATGCTTGCACCACCATGCTTCACTGTCTTCACTGTGAACTGTGGCTTGAATTCAGAGTTTGGGGGTCGTCTCACAAACTGTCTGCAGCACTTGTCCCCAAAGTCACATCAACAATTTTACTCTCACCAGTCCACAAAATATTCCTCCATTTATCTTTAGGCCAGTTGATGTGTTATTGTAACCTCTTCTGCACGTCTTTTATTTAACAGAGGGACTTTGCGGGGGATTCTTGCAAATAAATTAGCTTCACACAGGCGTCTTCTAACTGTCACAGCACTTACAGGTAACTCCAGACTGTCTTTGATCATCCTGGAGCTGATCAATGGGTGAGCCTTTGCCATTCTGGTTATTGTTCTATCCATTTTGATGGTTGTTTTCTGTTTTCTTCCACACGTCTCTGTTTTTTTTTTTTTTTTGTCCACTTTAAAGCATTGGAGATCATTGTAGATGAACAGCCCATAGTTTTTTGCACCTGCGTATACGTTTTCCCCTCTCCAATCAACTTTTTAATCAAACTACGCTGTTCTTCTGAACAATGTCTTGAACTTCCCATTTTCCTCAGGCTTTCAAAGAGAAAAGCATGTTCAACAGGTGCTGGCTTCATCCTTAAATAGGGGACACCTGATTCACACCTGTTTGTTCCACAAAATTGACGAACTCACTCACTGAATGCCACACTACTATTATTGTGAACACCCTCTTTTCTACTTTTTTTACTAATAGCCCAATTTCATAGCCTTAAGAGTGTGCATATCATGAATGCTTGGTCTTGTTGGATTTGTGAGAATCTACTGAATCTACTGGTACCTTGTTTCCCATGTAACAATAAGAAATATACTCAAAACCTGGATTAATCTTTTTAGCCACATAGCACTACTATTATTCTGAACACTACTATAAATGTTGATGGTGAGTCCCTAAATACGTTTTTTGAAACGAACTTGATCATTATCCCAGAAATCGTTCTACATCCTGTGTGAAGCAAGTTCATTCTTACACCCGGTGCCCCAATTTGTGGTCCTCAGACTGATCATCGTCTGGTCATTAGGCTGAAGTCCACGCTGGAGGGCCAGCAGCCGTGACCTAACAGGCGTTGATTCGTCTGAAGTCTGCAGATGTTCCAGCGGAACTGTGGCTTTCTATGACAAATTGGTGCAGCCTCATTAATTTGTTGAGCGTGATGTGATCCTCCTCCCTACACTGTTCCCTCCACCCTCCACTTGAGCCCTGAAAGATTACAGCGAGAGCATCGAAAAGACAAGACCAAAGGGAAGAAGGGACGGTTATGTCAGCTCTGGATAGTGGAGGCATCATTACCCAGGTGAGGGGACTAAGGTACAACTCGTACTTTCATGACTTATGGTAGATAACCTGCCTTGTAAGCTGGAATCTGTTAGTGGGTTTTAAAAAACAAAAATACATATAATTAATATAATAAAATATAATGATAAACATAATAATAACAAAAAGGTTTAAAAAAAACAGTTCTCCAGTGTTTTGTAGGGCTGTGGAATACAAACTGTTCAGTACAAAGAGCAGGAGTAATAAAAAAGAGAAGTAAATGAGAGGAATGAGCAACAGCTGAGATGCTTTTCTCTTTTTTTTTTCCTCCTAGCTGCACGAAGGAGCACAGACTGTCACCGACGCTGCATCACTTGGAGCTGATCCAGGATGCAGACCTGCCTTGCTCTGCTGCTGGGGGTCGTGGCCTCTGCTGCCTCAGGTAAGACCTGCTGAAGTCCTCCCTGAGCCTGCTTTTGGACAGCTGCACCACCGTGTGATCTGCTTTAATGAAGTCTGAGAGTGATAAAGGAGGAGCGGTATTTTTGTTTCAAATTCTGGAATGTGATTTTTTTTTTTTTTTCACTTCTGCACTCACAAAGCACGTCACTCTAACATGAAATACCCCGAGGAATCAGGGTCATATCTGGATCATAAACGCATTAGGTGCCACACAATTTTAAGAAAGATGTAGTCATCAGTGTTGCATTTATTAGCTGTGACTTTGTTGTAGGTGTTGTATCTGGACAGATGATCAGACATTAATACTTTTTTTTTTTGTAAAAGCCTGATTACTACGTACATCCCCATTTTGTTATCAACTGCAGGACAGCACCCAAAAAAAAAAAAATTCATGCTTTTTAAAATTAAAAACATGCATTTTCAAAGAGAGAACATGGGTGCGTGCATGATGGAACTCCTCCAAAACCATCTGGTGAAATTCAGCAGTAGTACACCATGTGAAGATGTGGAAAAAGAAAACTAATTCTGGTGTGAAAAACTTTTTTACACCATACTTGTCAATTACACAAACAGAGATGACTGCTTTGTTAATTCAGCTATTTAATCACAAAATATATACCTATACCTTTATATACACTGCAATGTATTTGGACATTATATGTAAAGCTTTTCTGATAATGTCTGGAAAATTGCTACATTATTCGGGCACCTGGTAAGGATGCCACCTGGGCACCTCCCTGGGGAGGTGTTCCAGGCACGTCCATCTGGGAGGAGACCCCAGGGAAGACCAGGTGGAGATATTATATCTCCTGGCAACACCTCCGTATCCCCCAGTCAGAGGTGGTTAATGTGGCCTGGGAACGGGAAGTTTGGGGTCCCCCGCTGGAGCTGTTGCTCCCGTGACCCGATCCTGGATAAGCAGTTGAAGATGAGTGAGGGAGTATTCAGTTTGAGAAACATGGCTTTACGAATCAAATGTATCATACTAATGTGTTTCTGTGCTACTTTTCATGGCATAAATTCAGAACAATTAGAAAAGGATCTTAGTTGAAACAGAGTTGACTGGTCTACTAATTCAGGTATTTAATCACAAAAGACACACACACACACACACACACACACACACACATATATATATATATATATATATATATATATATATATATATATATATATATATATATATATATATATATATATATAAATTTTGTGCTTGGGCAGCACAGCACAATGAAATGCACGCTTTGTGGGAGGAGTGGTCCAGCCCCCTCGGCGGATTTTCATTGTCAGGAAAATGGCTGAGCGAGTGCTGCTTTGCTGCATCAAAAATTTTTTCAGAAACTGTGAGAGACAGCCAGGTGGAAACCATTCGGAAACTTCAGATGGCTTTCAGTGAAGATCTTATGGGCATCACACAGATTAAGGAGCATTACAACCGGATTAAAGACGGCCCACAGCGGCTGAGGGCGCACTGCGCTTCGAGCGGCCATCGACAGGCTGAAACGACCAGATCATTTCCAAAGTGAAGGCTGTGTTGATCCGGGACGTCGTGTGACTACCAGAGAAATGGCAAGAGAGGTGGACATAGCACTTTTTCGGCACTGTTACAGGAGATTTTGTAATGAAAGACGTGCGGCGGAATTTGCGCGTCAGGACGGAGCCACTAATGGTGCAGAACAAAAAGCACCTCCATGTTGGAAGTCTCACGGGACATGCCCAGCTCTTCCACCATTCGGAAGATTCAGACGGCTTTGGGTGGCTTTTCAGTCGAGTGAGTATCCAAGAAATTGTCGAAGAGCTGGGCATGTCACATGTCCTGTGAGACCAACACGGAGGTGCTTTCGTTCCGCGCCATTAGCGGCTCTGTGGCGAATTCCTCCACTCCTGTTTTAATGACAAAATCTCCTTTAACCCCTTAACACCTGAATTTATATAGCTGTATATAAAAAGATGTTTTCTGTGTGTTTTTGCCTTTAAGTAGATGGTAAATAATGTTGAGATTATTAATTACACTTTTGCACAAAAAATAAATAGTAATTTTGGTATTCTGGTAATAATTTATGTTATAATGTTATAATAATAATAATTGTATGTTGCAAATTTGCGACAACAGGCATACTGGTCAATTTGGTAAGTTGCATATTTGAGTCAAATATTGTAGCATATATGCGACAATAGGCGTTAAGGGGTTAACAGTGGAATGTGCTGGGAAAGTGCTATGTCCACCTTTTCTGCCATTTCTCTGGTAGTCAGACGACGTCCCGAATCAACATAGCATTCAGTTTGGAAATGATCTGGTCGTTTCAGCCTGTTGATCGCCGCTCGGAGCGCGGCGCGCCCTTCGTCATTGTGCGCTGTCTTTAAACTGGCTGTAACACTCCTTAATCTGTGTGATGCCCACAAAATCGTCCCTGGAAGACATCTGAATTTTCCGAATGGTGTCCACCTGGCTGTCTCTCACAGTTTCTGGAAAAATTTGATGCAGCGCTGCTCCAGCCGTTCAGACATTTTCCTCACAATGAAAATCCGACGAGGGGGGAGGACCAGTGCTCACTCAGAGCATGCTCACAGGCGAATGACGCAACCAACAGGCGTGAAAAAACTCACGCATGCACACGAAGGTTCAAGCTTGGCTGATGCAATCACACGTGATTCAAATCCATAAGGTTATTGCAAAAAATAAAATCCAATACTTCTCTAACAGACCTTGTGTGTGTATATATATACTCAACAAAAATATAAACGCAACACTTTTGGTTTTGCTCCCATTTTGTATGAGATGAACTCAAAGATCTAAAACTTTTTCCACATACACAATCTCACCATTTCCCTCAAATATTGTTCACAAACCAGTCGAAATCTGTGATAGTGAGCACTTCTCCTTTGCTGAGATAATCCATCCCACCTCACAGGTGTGCCATACCAAGATGCTGATTAGACACCATGATTAGTGCACAGGTGTGCCTTAGACTGCCCACAATAAAAGGCCACTCTGAAAGGTGCAGTTTTGTTTTATTGGGGGGGGGGATACCAGTCAGTATCTGGTGTGATCACCATTTGCCTCATGCAGTGCAACACATCTCCTTCGCATCATCCATGAAGAGAACACCTCTCCAACGTGCCAAACGCCAGCGAATGTGAGCATTTGCCCACTCAAGTCGGTTACGATGATGAACTGGAGTCAGGTCGAGACCCCGATGAGGATGACGAGCATGCAGATGAGGTTCCCTGAGACGGTTTCTGACAGTTTGTGCAGAAATTCTTTGGTTATGCAAACCGATTGTTTCAGCAGCTGTTCGAGTGGCTGGTCTCAGACGATCTTGGAGGTGAACATGCTGGATGTGGAGGTCCTGGGCTGGTGTGGTTACACGTGGTCTGCGGTTGTGAGGCTGGTTGGATGTACTGCCAAATTCTCTGAAACGCCTTTGGAGACAGCTTATGGTAGAGACATGAACATTCAGTACACGAGCAACAGCTCTGGTTGACATTCCTGCTGTCAGCATGCCAACTGCACGCTCCCTCAAATCTTGCGACATCTGTGGCATTGTGCTGTGTGATAAAACTGCACCTTTCAGAGTGGCCTTTTATTGTGGGCAGTCTAAGGCACACCTGTGCACTAATCATGGTGTCTAATCAGCATCTTGATATGGCACACCTGTGAGGTGGGATGGATTATCTCAGCAAAGGAGAAGTGCTCACTATCACAGATTTAGACTGGTTTGTGAACAATATTTGAGAGAAATGGTGATATTGTGTATGTGGAAAAAGATTTAGGTCTTTGAGTTCATCTCATACAAAATGGGAGCAAAACCAAAAGTGTTGCGTTTATATATATATATATATATATATATATATATATATATATATATATATATATATATATATATATATATATATGTGTGTGTGTGTGTGTGTGTGTGTGTGTGTGTGTGTGTGTGTAGAGAGAGAGAGGAGAGAGAGAGAGAGGCATATAATTACTCATAACCATCCCAAAGACGTATCGTTATCTTTGGCTGCTTTCAGTGATGCCGGTATTTGGTTAGACTCTTTCTCTCAGATTGTTCTGTCTGAGTTATTTTCATTAGTTACTTCATCCAAACCATCAACATGTCTATTAGACCCCATTCCTACCAGGCTGCTCAAGGAAGCCCTACCATTATTTAATGCTTCGATCTTAAATATGATCAATCTATCTTTATTAGCTGGCTATGTACCACAGGCTTTTAAGGTGGCAGTAATTAAACCATTACTTAAAAAGCCATCACTTGACCCAGCTATCTTAGCTAATTATAGGCCAATCTCCAACCTTCCTTTTCTCTCAAAAATTCTTGAAAGGGTAGTTGTAAAACAGCTAACTGATCATCTGCAGAGGAATAGTCTATTTGAAGAGTTTCAGTCAGGTTTTAGAATTCATCATAGTACAGAAACAGCATTAGTGAAGGTTACAAATGATCTTCTTATGGCCTCAGACAGTGGACTCATCTCTGTGCTTGTTCTGTTAGACCTCAGTGCTGCTTTTGATACTGTTGACCATAAAATTTTATTACAGAGATTAGAGAACGCCATAGGTATTAAAGGCACTGCTTGAATCACGGTTTGAATCATATTTATCTAATAGATTACAATTTGTTCATGTAAATGGGGAATCTTCTTCACAGACTAAGGTTAATTATGGAGTTCCACAAGGTTCTGTGCTAGGACCAATTTTATTCACTTTATACATGCTTCCCTTAGGCAGTATTATTAGACGGCATTGCTTAAATTTTCATTGTTACGCAGATGATACCCAGCTTTATCTATCCATGAACCCAGAGGACACACACCAATTAGCTAAACTGCAGGATTGTCTTACAGACATAAAGACATGGATGACCTCTAATTTCCTGCTTTTAAACTCAGATAAAACTGAAGTTATTGTACTTGGCCCCACAAATCTTAGAAACATGGTGTCTAACCAGATACTAGCGGGGACTAGGAGAGAGCATATCTCACCCATATTGGCCTCTTTTCATTGGCTTCCTGTTAATTCTAGAATAGAATTTAAAATTCTTCTTCTTACTTATAAGGTTTTGAATAATCAGGTCCCATCTTATCTTAGGGACCTCATAGTACCATATCACCCCAATAGAGCGCTTCGCTCTCAGACTGCAGGCTTACTTGTAGTTCCTAGGGTTTGTAAGAGTAGAATGGGAGGCAGAGCCTTCAGCTTTCAGGCTCCTCTCCTGTGGCCTTGCCTTACAATATAAAGTGCCTTGGGGCAACTGTTTGTTTGATTTG